>NC_079544.1:640000-717500 GCF_015846415.1 Triplophysa dalaica | reverse complement strand
AGCGTCCGTGCATATTATAACCTCTACCCTAACCCAAACCCTAAACCTAACCTTATTATTTTCATTATTTCAGTGTTTCCTCTTCATGTACGTTTTAAAATGGCTGCTCTCCACCCAGGTACAAGCACTCATTGGCGTATCATATGCACGCAAAATCGCAATTTGGCGTACGTATTAGACAATAATGCAAAAGCGTGTTATTTATACGCAATTTGATGCGATCAGGTGTGAAGATAATGCACGTGCCGGTGAAATGAAGGTACGCGCACACGACTAAATAAGCAGAAGACTGATGTGAGAACATCTGCTGTCTGATTCTCTATCAATGATCATGTTAACATGGCTAACAAACTGATCTCCATGCGGCAATTTTTCAAAGATTCACGGCTGTGGCCGAAATCGTATACCCTCATTCACTATTCCCTACATTGGTTCACTAATACATTACAGTTTAAGGAGCGGGTGAAAACGACTGAGTTAATTGAGACACTGCACTGGAAATGCTGCGGCCGCCATCTTCTGCCGAGAGGCGGGAAATCATTCAGGCCGAGCATCACGATAGATGGCGAGCAGTTAGCCGTGAGTGTACACTCGATTATGATGCATCGTGGGATTGAATGAGTGCATTCAATAATGTCCACTATGAATTCGGACACCACTAAAAATGTATGTCCCCTCAATTAGTGCACTATATTAGGGTATGGAGCTATTTTGGACTAATATTCTCACTCAGCCGGCTTCCGAATTAGTAAACCAAAATTGTCCACATCCAGATCTGTCCGCGATAGAAGAACAGAAAATATCCGATTACCGTAATTGATGGAAAGCCACTCTCGTTCAGTTCTTACTGGTATGAACAGTTGAAATGGATTGAATATAGCAATACAAAAGATGTCATGTTCTGTAAAGCATGCAGACATTTTGAAAAATTGAAAAAAAAAAATGGGAAAAATTGTGGGTTGGCCGGAATAAAACGGGAATATATATTATTTATGTAAATAATATTTGTATTATTGTATTTGCGTGTAGCAATCACATGACGAGTGGAAGAGAAATATGGACCTTATTTAAATACTTGAAATTGTTAAATGGTTAAATACTTGAAATTGAAATATGATATCTGAAAAAAATGAGGATGAAATCCATCAGTGAAAACGGAAAACATTTAAATAAACATCAGTAAATAATGAAAACTTAAATGATTAAAGTTAAATATTAAATAAGAAGCTCTAGTTGCAGCGACAACTTCAGTCAGTCGCTGTTAACCTTTACAGTTCTTAACAATTCCAGACAGACCAGAAACGCAAGCCGGTGCGGAACTATTGCGCATTTCATTGCGTAGCAAAGTTGACCTGCGAATGCGCGTCACGTGAGTGCATGAGGCCAATAGAAGATCAAAACGTCATAGCGTGACCTCTCGGTACAAATGTATGTGACTGTGCGTGTATGTACTTGATCAACTGTAGTGACTGAACTTCCGTTTGGGACTTTTAATCATGCGCTGTCTGACATGCGCACATAATCAAAACTGAGAGAAACCGGTAAAGACGTTTACGTTAAGCGAGAAATTGGAGTAATGGCGATAAACTACCTCTGGTAAGCGGGTTCGTTCATGAGCTTTCCCCGATAAAAGAAACCCGTTTTACGCGTTTACATGACCTTACTTGTCATCATCTTATTAAGCATAATCGGAATAAGACATCTTTGAAAAGGTCGACACATGGGGATTGGGTTAGAAGTCACTATTTTTCTATAATGGCTGGAACACACTAAAATACTTTTAAAATCTGAACAGATTTTTTAAAACTAGACATACATTTGCAGACTTTTTGAAAGTTTCAGATAGAAACTCACTAACTGTTCAAATCTGCAGACTGGCACAGACTTTCTGCAACAAATCCAGACTGAAAATTGGGGCAAAATCTGAGCAAGTCTTGTAGTGTATTTTAGCCTTAAGTGGCATCTGGGTCTCTGATTCTTACAATAATTGATAAATGGGTTGCCAAATAGTTGAGAACTCCTGGTTTTAGTTATTTCATTTAGTTTATTGAAAGTTTTCACCACAAGCAAAAATTACTATATAAAAAGATCTAAACACAGACACTCTTAAAAATAAAGATTATTCATCAACCTGCCAGCCCCAACCTGCATGACTCCATGAGAAACATTTAACATCCACAGAATCTTCTATTCGCTAGTTACACAAGATGGCGCCGGTGAGTTTTTGAGACGCCAGAGTCGGCAGAGTCATTTCCGGTCTTTGCACAAGATGGCGACACTAGCTGTGTCCCAGATGACATACTATGCACTTAAACTATGGACTTAGACTATGGTCCTTTTTGAGCATTTTCAAGTGAACTGACTACTCACACTATTGATACTACAAAATGGCGTTGAATAGTGCAGAAGTGTGCGATTTGGGACGCAGCTACTATGTTGGAAAAGGAGGATTTGGGGCCGGCAAATATGGGTGTTTCTTAGATTGAAAAATAAGGAAGTAATATATAAGCAATATGACAGATCCTCTTTACATGTTGGAGCGCTTTGTTAAGCCAAAACAACTCGATACGTTACAGGTTACACGACCGGAATTTAGTCTGCAGACTCTGTCATCGCAAAAGCTCACCGGCGCCATCTTGTGCAACCAGCCCATTGCTTAAAGCCTTCTTCATATCAAAACTAGTTCTACAAACATCTAAGATAATGTTCTTAAAGAAGATTTCTAAAGGTTTTTCTAAGGCATCACTGTGAAGAACTCACTTTTGACGTTTTATTTTAAGAGTGTGAAATAATTGTCTTGCAGACGAAAACTAGGCTGTTACGTATATTGTTTGCTTAATATAAACATATTCAAATCATTTATAGCAAAATGTGAGTCTGTATTTTACAGAATAAGAGAATAGTTTGAGGGGCAGATGTTAGGCAATGGGTTTTTTCTTCATTCCAGGAAGAGTTTCATAATGGTCCGGATCTTGATGGCCCAATCCCTGAAAGGAGCAGACATAAAAACACATGAGCTTGTGTTATCACGGCAATAACTCATCGATCTAATGATTTGAAGATTATTAAACACAGGAATACCGCATAGATCCCTCCGTCTTGCTTCTGAAAAGACAAAATGGACAATGAACATTAACAGACACAGAAACATTTCTGAGAAGTCATTTGCTCAACTCTCTCACATTAGTCATGCAAACTAATTCCTCTTTCTCTTCTTCTTTCTGAGTTGGTTTTATTATTCAGTCTGTCTGTAAAATTTTATCTAAAACCTGAAGTGTCAAATGTACATTTTGTTTGTCAAATGATTTGAATTGAAAGGGTCTGGTGCATTCTTCATGTAAAATAAATGAGACTTGCTCAACAACGTTCAGACAGTTTAAGATCGAAATGATACGAGTTGGGTGTTTTATGAGCGCTCTGTGGTCCGTCACAGGAAGAACACAGATGCGCACACACACAAAAACACACACAGTGCAACACAACTCACCTCTTTATTATTAGCCGGCCGCATCTGTCAATAAATGAAAAATAATTAACAAGTTTTCAATCTGTGTCTCTTCAGTTTAACAACAATAATGCCTTTGTGTTGTTTTTCTCTCTTTAGATTCTCAACAAACTGTGACAGTCCAGAGTGTTGTCATTTATTTAAGGTCTTAATCAAATGCGTTTAAAGATTCTGTCAGATCCAGAGCTGCTGTTAGTAAACAAACAATAAATAAACACAATCATTGTATACAGCTCCTCAAACTCACCTTTTTCAGATAAGAAACGCATTTCTTCAAGCGTGCTATTAGCGTACTTTCTAGTATACTAATCTAGTTTTGACTTCTTTTAGATCTCACTTAACGTATTCTTGAAACTAGTGCTGTCGAACGATTAATTGTGATTACGGCGTCTAGAATAAAAGTTTGTGTTAACGTAATACATGTCTGTGCACTGTGCACATTCATTTTGTTTTTATATATACAGACACACACACACATACACAAGCATAGATTTAAAAATAATCAAATATAAAAATCAATAAACGTTTATTTACTTAATGATAAATACATCTAAATATTTCTTAAATGGGAATACATGTATGTGTGTGTTTTTGTGTTTAGAATTATGTAAACACAAACCTTTATTTTGGATGTGATTAATCGCTATTAATTGTTTGACGGTCCTACTTCAAAATGTATTTATAACTTAAACAGAGACAGTTTAGCCCCAAGCAGTACACAAGTAAACTAATGCTAATGCTAGCACAACATAATAACGTGTTTTATGGCTAGTCACAGACGAAAATTAATGTTTGAAACTGAAAATAACTTCTGAGGTATCTTGAAACATATCAGTGCCCTTGTTTTATTTTGTTTTCATAAAAGAGACTATAATATACTAGTTAAAGTCATAATCCCGGTTTAAGATAAAACTCATTCCGGGCTAAAGTGTTCTCAAAAATACTTCAATTTAAGAATTGTGCTTGAACTTGAAAGACTTGAACTAACAGTGATTGTGGTGTTAAGTTATAGAGTATTTACGGACAGTATGTGTGAAGTTTTATTTCTCATATTTTTGTTGTGTCAATTCGCTCAATTGTAAAAAAAAGTGCTGTTTGACTGATACATTGAGTAGATCTTCACTTTGTTTTATTAAACAACTATTTGGCATTGTCCCTTAGAACATGAATGGAGACTAAAGTCACAGCCCATAATAAAGCTAATAAAGACCTCTTGGACATTATTGTTAAATCATTTTAATTATTCATTTAATAGAACTAATACGATTGCTTTCATTTTGGTTCTTTATATCCTATTTGTAAAAAGTAAAGTCAGCTATTTATGAATAAAAAAAATATATTAATCTACATTCATAATTAGCAGATTGTTAACAATATAATTATATAATAATTCATTATATAAAATAATTTTGTAAATGTTGAATTATTAGATTAAAGGACATAAAAACATAGTTATATTCAAGATCTGTAAATAAATATAATATCAGATGATAGACATGAAGTCTCACCCTTAATCTGCAGTAAAGAACCGTCAACACGATGCCATAGATGATCAGAATCCCGTCCAGTATATAACACAATCCAGTTTGCTGTTGTGCGGCTAACACAAAAACAATAATAAAACTTTTTACACAAAACCTTTCATACAACACAAGTGCATAACTCATGTGATTCATATTAAAAATGTAAATCGGTCATTTCATGTCATCATCAAAACAAAAGCCACAATGAAAGCAAAAACAAATCAAATGTTTTAACATAAAAGTACACAAAAGAAAACATTCCTACTTAACCACACTTATCAAGTCAACTTTGTTTTGTCTTGTTTGTCTTCATTGGCTTTTTATAAATAAAAGTGTGTACTTTCTCCACAAAATCTTAAGATTATAAGACGTTTATGTGGCAATAATCTTACCAACACCTCCAGCTTTCAACAGAAGAAACAAACTCATTCCCAGCAGGTGCATTTTTCCTTTAAAAGTCCAAAGTGTTTGGAGAGAGAAAGATGAGAGATGTCTGGAAGGAGTGACACAACTCTCATTTATCAGGAAACTGTGGCCTGTTTCACAAACTGTCCGTTCAGCAACACCCAAATACAAGTGATTCTCACTTCACTCGCACCAGCATCCATTTTTAACCTCTTACACACCATTAACCAGACGCCGGCCTCTTCCTGTTTCACACCACAACACACATCAACACAATTCAGACTAAATAAAACAGCAGTTTTACTTGAGGCACGGTGAAGTTTGTCTATTTGTCCACTGGTCAAAATCTAAAAAGATGTGAATATTCTTATACATTTAATCTCAATACTAAAGAATGAAAATCAGTATGATGGTCAATAAATGACAAAAGACGTTTCATTTCCCTTTCACATTTGACCACAACTCCAGCAGCTACACTGTGTGGTTACTAGGGTACCCTGAGCGGTTGCTAGGTAACTGCACTTTTCATAAGAAATGTTAATGGGACTTTGGTAAACCTCAATAAAAAACTATTTAAATGACCCACCAAAAAACACAATCATCCTCCCGGGCTGTACTGAAAGTAGAAGATTCAGGATTTATGATTCTCACTGAAGTCATTCATTAGTGTATTAGTCCTAAAACTTCTCGTTTAATGAGAACAAACGAAACGCAATAAAGGCTCATAAATAACCGGCTCTGTTTGTGTGTTTCATGACACCAACTTCCTTCATTATTTCGAGTCCTCTCTGGGTGACGGGTTTAGATTTCCTTCAGATGGAATGTCAGATTACTGACAGCGTTTGCATTTGAGACGAAACCTTGACTCATTTCCTTCTGCTAAACTAAAACAGAACCATTAGTGAGTTCATTAGTTACAGACGACACACGCACACAAACACACTTATGTACGCATGCATAGAGACAGACAGACAGACAGACACACACACACACACACACACACACACAGAGAGACTGACACACACACACACACACACACAAACACAGATGTATGCACACAGACAGACACACACGCACACAAACAGTTACGCACGCATGCAGAGAGACAGACAGACAAACACACACACACAGAGAGAGAGAGACAGACAGACATGCGCGCGCACAGACACACGCAGACAGACAGACAGATGCATGCACGCACGCACGCAAACAAACAAACATACGTACACATGCAGAGAGACAGACAGACAAACAAACACACACACACACAGAGAGAGAGAAAGACAGACAGACACACACACAAACAGATGTATGCACACAGACACACACACGCACGCAAACACAGTTACGTATGCATGCAGAGAGACAGACAGACAAACACACACACACACACACACACACAGAGAGAGAGAGACAGACAGACAAACACACACACAGAGAGAGAGACAGACAGACATGCGCGCGCACAGACACAGACAGACAGACAGATGCATGCACACACGTACGCATGCAGAGAGACAGACAGACAAACACACACAGAGAGAGAGAGAAAGACAGACATGCGCGCGCACAGACACACACAGACAGACAGACAGATGCATGCACGCACCCACGCACGCAAACAAACAAACATACGTACACATGCAGAGAGACAGACAGACAAACAAACACACACACAGAGAGAGAGAAAGACAGACAGACACACACACACAGATGTATGCACACAGACACACACACGCACGCAAACACAGTTACGTACGCATGCAGAGAGACAGACAAACACACGCACGCACGCGCACACCCACACACACACACACACACACACACACACACATACATAAACACAGGCACAGACACACACACACACAAACAAACACACACACACACACACACACACACAGAGAGACAGACAAACACACGCATGCGCACACCCACACACACACACATAAACACAGGCACAGACACACACACAAACATACACACACAAACAAACAAACACACACAAACACACACACAGAGAGACAGACATACACAATATATAAGAAATATAACAAAAATAAGACTGTGATTGGATAGATGTTATATTTGGGTCACATCTGTCCAATCAGCTGCTGGTGAAATCATGTCAATCATTTTTATTTACGTCACTGCTATTGCTAGACTGCATAGCAACAAAATGTCTGAAAGAAAGTACAATAGTGGAGCACAAAATGGAAAATAAAAAGGTTAAAAGAACGCTCTCGTGGTGTTTGCCGTTGCAAAGTAACCTGGAATGTAGAGGACACACTGTAGGATTTGATGTGTGTGTATCTGAGTGTGGTTCTCCTGACGCCCCTCGTAGTGTTGGTTTGTGTTTCAGCTCAGCTTGATTCTATCGAATCCTGGTGTGTTTGTAAATAATGTAAATAACAAATTCTATTCATTTTAATTTGTGTCGGGACTGGGGGTTCGGGTTGTGCGTGTGGTAATCATACATCTGGCCTACAGGATCCTCTCTACACTCTCTACGCTCTTGTGATGGATGCAGAGCGACCGCTTCATTCAGAAGAACATCATTCTGGGAGTTATTTATGTTTCCAGAGAGTCCAAACAGACTAATAGAAGCTTTGGTACTCAAACATGTGTGTGGTGTCATTTTTAATTAAGTGGGGAACTAAAGAGCATTCTGAAACGTAAACAGAAAATCCCGAGTCTATATGATACGATTTAACATTAAAACATTATCTATATACAGACACTTAAATAGGCCATTCCGTGATTTGATGGCTTGAAACTATACAAATGGCCGAACTAGTCACTGTAATATAAAAGGCGTTGACGTCTCTACTGAAAGCATGAAAGCATTTAAATGAACTAAAACCGCAACATGCGTCGTTTGCGAAACCTGCGTATGAATGACGTAGATGCGCCACCTAGTGGCTGTGTATGGAAGTCTCTTGAGGCCACAACATTCTTTACTTTTTGAGTTCAATTATGTTTAAGGAACTATTGCTGATTACAATTAAATATGAAGTAGGCCCAGTATAAACTACTCAAGGGCCATTTGTAAATATCATCTTACTTAAAACCCATCTCTTCTGTGAATACTTGACAAACAAATGAATAAAAAATACACTAACCCTTTCTCTCAACAGGTAGTGGTCTAGCTTTAGTTGAAACCAGTAACTCTGTATTGACACCTAATGTATTATGGCTCCTGTATGAACTATCGCTTATTGCTCCTAAACTCTTTGTAAGTCGCTTTGGATAAAAGCGTCTGCTAAATGTCTAAATGTAAATGTAAATTTGACATCAGCAGATATTTGCACAAACCATCAACCGAATTTATTAAATATTTTGAAGTAATTGGGAAGTTGTAATAGTTAGTTTTTGTGTTGCTAAGTTAAAAATATCTATTTCTGGCAGACAGTTTACTGTTTTTAATCATGTAACAATTAATTAGGAACATTAAAGAATATTTCCGGGGGGGGTTGGGCGAGGGTGCGGTCTTCCTTCTTTTTTGTCCTCGGCTGATCACATGCCTGATTCCTCTTACATCATCAAAAACTTGCGTGACACATGATAGATAACAGAACAAGGGTCAATTTCAACACTTGGTTTTATTGTATGTTCGCTTACAGAGCTGCCTGCTGCTTGCAAACAGAGCATTTATCAGGACTAGTTTTAAATCTGGAAAGTCGTATTACCATTAATTTGCTGCTCTGATTCCACTTGCAACGCACAAACCAATGCAGGCTCACTCTTGCTCAAAGCCAAGGTCAATTACCATCTCAATCATTTCTTACACGTGTTTTTATGAAATAAGGGTTGTAATCTGCTTTTCATACAATCCGTGCTCCCTTCCGAAATAACTGCAAGCGTGAAAGGCACCTGAAAGCCACCTAAGGGGGGCCTCACCCAAAGAGCTGCCTAGGGGCCCCTGACCACCTTAATCTGTGTCTGCTTCCCGGGTACATGATGTCACTATTCCGAGTGCTTTTGATAACCTCCGCAAACACAAATACACCTAAAAAGGGGCGGGCCTTCATTAGAGAAGAGAAAGAGCCGCTGGAGTAGTGTTTGGTTATCAGAGATTATAAACATTTGACTGAGCTACACACTAAACTTCTTTCACTTTCATCACAGTCCTACAGCTGGTCATAAGAGTTCAGCGACACACATTCTAAGATTACCAACAGTCAGATAACAGCTTTATGACTTTAACATCCGCTGTGAAGCTGTTGTGTGTAATACACTGATATTGTGTGTTTGTGCGCTTACCTCTTAAACACTTCTGTGAAACATCCTCTGAAGTCCTTGATTGCACTCATGCTTTTGTTGTACTTATGCTGTCCCAATTGCTTCCATTGCCTACCCCACCTGTAAGTCGCTTTGGATAAAAGCATCTGCTAAATGACTAAATGTAAATGTCTCCTGGTCAATCTGCTTGTTTTATTATCCAACTGAGGTTCAATATAAAAGGCAAAACTAACGCTACTGTTATTAGACTTAATTAACCAGTCTGACGCAATTCGGTCCGGTGTCATTTCCCTCGCCATAGTAGGGACAAAATTACGATCTCTAACAAAGATTGACGTTTGCACCTGCACTAGCAGACATCTGTTACACTTCGATGGATCCGCATGTTTTTAACTGATGATGTGAAGTTTACGCCATTGTTACTGTTTATTGCTAAAGGTTTGTGAATTTACGTGCACTGAGAGGCACAGACCAATCACAACAGCCTGAGAAGCAGAAGCTCGCTGATATTGTATGGGTGGGACATCTTCACACACTCCAAACGGGGAACCAATCACAACAGACCGGGTCAGCTTTACCAATCAGAGCATTTTAGAAGAAGGGACTTTATATAGACGGGACAAAATTCGTGGTTTTGTTAAAAGAGGGAGAGCGGTGAACAATAGACTTATGTGAAATATGTTAAATATAAAGCGTTTTTTTTATTTATAAGAAACTCATACATCCACTGTTAAACACCACAAAAATGTTATCAAAGCCTGAATAAAAGCAAAGACTGGGTCCTTTAAATAAAAGCGAAGACTGACTGAAATATTTGAAATAATGTGTGTAATCCAACAGATGCGTGTGACGGAGCGCCATGTGTAGAAAGTGTTGCATTCCTAATTAATCCTTTTAGATAAAAATACACCGCTTAATTAATATGCAAATACGTAACCCCATTATTTTTTCTGATACATTATTTATTATTATATAAATGTATTATTATTTAATGTCATACAAAAAATTGTGCTTACTTTGCTTTGTTACTGTACTTCAAATAAAAGTTCTTAAATTTATTGAATTTGGGTAAAGTTACATGAAATGTAATGGCTTTAAAACGTTTGATTTTCTCTGGACTGTGTGTCGAGATGAGTGACACGGATTTAACCGCACAACATTTCTTCATAAAAAACTGAATAAACCTTTCGAAAAAAAAGTCACGTTTATTCAGATTTTCAAGGCATCAAATTCTCAGCAAAAAAATGACATCATTGATCAAAAACGATTTTCATTCATCTCATGTCAACCAACAGATGTTGCGCAAGATTTATCAGTCTGTTTTTAAAGCTCCAAAACACTCGACTGAAAAACTGATGAGAAACAAAGGTCAGTGTTTTACTGTCAGACGGCTCGGTCAGATCAGGACTAAACCCGCCGGATTATATTGCCAAACTAAAATATCAACATTGGACTCACAAAACTATTGCACATTCATCACTTAGGTTAATGCACAGACGCACGCACACACACACACACGCACGCACGCACACACACACACACACACGCATGCACGCACGCACACACACAGAGTCGTCATTCTGATACAATGTTACACACTTAAAATCAACTTTTTAGGTTTGTGCGACCCCCAAGTTATAGTCATCTGTAATCATAAAAACCATAACAAAAGAATATGAACAACAGACCAGACCGATTCAGACCAGACCAGTTCAAACCAATAAGACCCCTCATGTGGTTTTGCACTTGTTTGATCTGGGAATAAATTATTGTTGAAGTCATGAGTGTTTGTGTGGCTCCAGTGCACGAGTCTTTCTCTGTTAAAGGGAATGAATCACTGTGGTCGGCTTCAGTAGGTCGTCGCGGGCGCTTCCCGCGCAGCGCTAAACAGAAGCTCCGCCTTTGAGCTAATGAAATACGTCATCAGCAGAGACAACATCAAGACAGCCACGCCCACCCCCAGAGTTAACATCTGTCAGGAAACAACAGGGATAAGAACACGTCAAGTAAAGCACACGTGATGCGTGTTATTATCGCGGTGAAAGTTGATTTTTACCTCGAGCTCTCGGCTGGCCACCAGGAAGATTCGCGCTCGGATGGTCTTCCAGCGAGACTCCGTCCATGTGGAATAGTCTCTCGAGCCGTACTCCAGCAGCTCGAAGGCGGGAGAGATGGCTTTAGACAGACGCACGGACGCTCGCACACAGAACGGATCCCTGGTGCTGTTGATCGAGGTTGGACCCGACACCCAGAAGTACGAGTACAACTAAAAGAACACATTTAATGTGAGTGCAAGGCATTCTGGGAAAAATCTAGCTCTCTGTTAAAATGCAAACGTTTTGACAGCATTCTCCAGAACACTTCATTCTGATTGGTCGTGAAATGGAAAATAAAGTGACAATCTTGTCTGGTTGCACAAGATGGCGCTGGTGAGCTTTTGGGACATTATCTGTGTATAAATTTGCTACCTATATCCTATATAGTGCACTATATTGGGTGTCCCCTATAAAGACAAATGAGTAAACAACTCATTCCCTACCTTTGTTCACTACTTTTTACCCACAATGCACTCTGATTTTGAGTGTTCACGCGAATCAACTGTCTGATTAGAATCTGCTGAAGGAGAGTTATTTTTTTTACGATGGGTGAAAATATCGTTGGCGGTGTGAACATATGATTGACACAACGTGTGGTCGTATTTATTTTTTAACGTACGGATATTTCGGACTCAATGTGCAATGGGTGTTACTCTGGCGTCCCAAAAGCTCACCGCCGCCATCATGTGCAACTAGCGAATTAAACGTTAAATGTTTATAGTACATGAAGATTTAATCATATATGATGTTGGCGTTGTCGAATGAATGTCAGAATGAAATAAATCATCAGATGTTTTTCTCACATCTTTGTTCTCGGTGCTGATGTCGCTGGGGTTCTGACACTGCTTCTCTGTCAGGTTTGTCACGGTTCCCGTCAGGTTTGCCAAAATATACTGCACGAAGCGCGTCACGCTGTGAACCGGCCCGTGGACCCTCGGACCCAGACCAATGTAGAACTGAGGAGGACCAGAACCTTCAGACAACACAAGAGGAGCATGATCAACATGAATGTGTGTGTGTGTGTGTGGAATACAGGAGTTGAACTAGTTTGTTGTTTGGTTTCTGCTCTTCTGAAGTTTATTCACGCGGATCTAAACTAATGTGATGTAGATGTGTGTAAACAGAAGTGAATGAAAGTATTCTCTTCATTCAAAACCACTGCAGTGTGATGAGCTGAGCTTACCTAACAGTGAACTGTCCTTCTTTGTGACTTCTGGAGGCAGCACAGACCTGAACCAGCTGTTATTCTTCTGAACCAGAAAACCATACAGCAACTGAGCAACCTGAGAGAGAGAAAGAGAGAGAGCGAGAGAGAAAGAGAGAGAGAGAGGGAGAGAGAAAGAAAAAGAGAGAGAGCGTGCCAGAGAAAGTCAAGTTAGTTTAGTTGAACACAGTAAGTCATGTGAGTGTGTGTCTCTTGTCATGTGACTCACAGTCTTGGGGTCGGCGGTGATGTTTTGCAGCTCGCTCTCTTGTCCTCCAGCCTGCAAGTAAAGCGAGCGAGCGACTAATGTGGCCACATCAGCGAGAGACTGTGAGAGTGAACGAGAGAAAACTAACATTACCGAGTCAATAAACACAACTGACCTCATAGCAATGCATTCTGGGATTGACTTAATACTCAGAAGACGCATGTGTTTCTATCTCTAAATGTCTGAAGGACTCACAGAAGGCAGAAGGGTTCTGTTGACTTTATTGTTTGTGTCTCACTAGGGTTTGAAACAGGGCTGTGTTAAATATGGATACGACGATACATCGTCATGAGCTCCTGATACAACCGCCTCCGCATCCATTCCACTGCGCTTTAGAAATCAGCCAATTATAATGTAACAATTCTTTAAATAAATGTCATTAAAAATGGACCTGTGTCGTGTTATGTATGGCATCATCCTATCAGACCTTCTGCACGCCACGTGATGTGAAAATAAGCTACGGTTCACCAGATGTGAGTCAAAAGGAAATGATGTTTAAAGGACAAAACTGACACACGGTCACCATGGCAACAGACATGTTGTGGTACCTTGGCTGTGTCGGTCTTGTACTGCATCTGCTCGTCTGGACTCAGACTGGACGGATATGTCACGTTCAGATTAACAGCAGTGTCGTATAAACTCTCGTAGTATCTGTTGATAGAGGGCGGTCATGATCAACAAGACAAACCAACTACATATTTACACTTGTTTCATGCGTGATGTCACACCTGTTGTTGAAAGCTGATTGGTGGTCTGTCAGCACGAGGCCTGGGATCTGTTTGGCACGCAGAAAGCGCTGGAATGAGGACGGCGGTAACGCTTGAGAGACATCCGGCTCAGCCAATGAGAGATTCAGATCAGCACCGACAGACTTCATTGTTTTCACTAGGGCCGACACCTGAGTGAGCGAGAGAGAGAGAGAGAGAGAGAGAGAGATGCTGGATGAGATGTTAATTGACACATAAAGAAACACACAATCTGTCTTCTGTTCACACACCTCATCACCCACACTGCTGTTGCCACGGGATACAGGGTCAGAGTGCATCCACATGTTCCGCCCACTGCTCAGCCCCACCTACAAACAGACAACAGTCAGTTCACATACATGTGATGTAAAGTATTTGAGAAAGCTGTTATTCTGTGCTCTGGCCTCTTGTTTTACGAGTGTTCATTTGTGTGTCTGTGATGTTGTGTATGCTTTCGTGTGTGTGATTGTTTGTGTCATATGTGTGTGTGCGTGTTTGTTCGTGTGTATGTTCTTGTGTGTGTTTTCGTATGTGTGTGTGTCTTCATGTGTTTGTATATATATGTGTTTGTAAGTATGTATCTGTGTGTGTGCCTGTTAGTGTTCATATGTGTTTGTGTGTCTTCATGTCTGCGTGTTTGTCTGTACGTGTGTGTGTATGTTCTCGTGTGTGTGTTTGTATGTGTGCGTGTTTCTTCATGTGTGCTTGTGAGTGTTTGTATTTATGTGTGTTTGTAAGTATGTATCTGTGTGTGGGCCTGTTAGTGTTCATATGTGTTTGTGTGTGTCTTCATGTGTGTGTGTCTGTACGCGTGTGTATTTGTATTTATGTGTGTGTGTTCGTGTGTGCCTGTTGGTGTTCATATGTGTGTGCGTGTGTTCATGTGTGTTTATATGTTCTTGTGTGTGTCTGTGTTCGTATGTGTGTCTTCATGTGCCTGTTTGTGTTCATGTGTGTGTGTGTGTGTGTGTGTGCGATCAAACACCTGGCCGATCTCCAGCATGGAGTGCACGTTATCCAAGTCCATCACAAACTCATTTCTCTGCATGTCAAACACCATCTTGGAGCTGCCGATGTAGTCGAAGGCCTCCTGTGAGACGATCAGACGCGTTTACACACACAAACCCTCACACATGCTGAATGAAAGGACAGAGCGCTCACCCCTTGGAAGAAAGTGAAGAAGATTCCTCGAGGAGTCGGGGTTTCTCGAGTGACAGGGAAGAGAGCTTGAATGGCGGCCAGCAGGGTGACGATTCCAGACACTGCCCCCTCGCCCGCCGGAGCCTGTTCCCAGAAAAAAGATCTGCCGTCCAACTAAAGACAAACACAAAACCACATCTTCACAGTCTGAAGTATACACGCAAAGGGACGTCACGTGTGTAGATATGAAGAGGAGTGTGTGCTCACTCTGGTCGCAGCGACGACAAACGTCTCGTTCTGGATGTGACCCTTGGCGCTGTTGTTGACGGGTCCAGTGGACGTCCAGACGTTAAAATCATTCAAGGGATCACAAAGAACTTCTGACAGGACACGGAGACAAAATTGAGACCGTCATGAAGTTATAAACGCAACACAAACTCTGTGTGTGTGTGTGTGTGTGTGTGTGTACCTGGGTTGACGCTGAATCTGTTCTGGAGATCAGTGCGTCTCATGCAGGTGACGGTGTCGGTCACGGCGTGCATGTGTGAGAAGAGCTGCATGGCACACAGCGGATACCGAGGAGCGCTTCCATTCACATGCATGTTATGATCCTCGTAACACTACAACACACACACACACACACCTGAAGATCATATGAATTCACTCCAAACACAAGAATGTCCAGAAGAGACACACACCTTACGGATGACCTCCGTCTGATTCTCATCTTTCAGAGCAAACACAGGAAAGCCAAAGTCTTCATATGACAGTCCGTTCCCCAGAGGATTCCACAGCGTAACGTTACAGTCTGCATATGATGGACCATAACTCGCCGAATACACACCTGACACACACACACAACTCAATCTGTCATTATGTTTATTCAGCATCTATGCTGACTGTGGATTTATATTTTCTTGTTGAATTAAACAAAGCGATCAGTCCATTACATGTGTAATCATTCTGCCCACCTGACCATAACACACAGTATGTGCACACACGCACACACACACACACAAACACAAGGTGTGCTTACACATTGAAACACACACAGACACACATGTGCACAAACAAACACACAGACGGTGTGCACAAACGAACATACACAGTGTGCGCACACATGTACTCTCACGCAACACAAACGCACACACACACACACACGGTGTACACACACACACAAAGTGTGAACAAATAAACACACATTCAGGGTGCACACACACATGGCACACAAACGATGTGCATAAACAAACACACACACATAACCACACACACACACACGGTGTGAACAAACAAACACACACACACGCAGTGTACACACACACAAGCAAGCACGCACACACACGGTGTGAACAAATAATTACAGACACACACACGTTTAGGTAAGCAAAGACAAGCACACACTCGCGGTGCACATTACCCACGGTTTACACACACACACGCACGCACACACACACATAGCGTGCACACATACAGGCGGTGGTGACACACACAAACACACACACACACACAGACCTGTGTTCTGGTTGGGGCAGGACGTGTGAGGTGAGAATCCGTCAGCGGGTTTAGATTTTGACACAATAACAGCAACTCCGGCCACCCTGGATGAGTTCTTCATTCTCAGCATGACAAATCTACAGGAAAACACACTCAGACGATCAGACTCATACAGACAGACAAAGAGACAGACAGACAGACAAACACATGTAAAAGTACCTGTTAAAGAAGGCCGTTTCCATGACAACCATATATGGAGGATGTGGTCCTGTAGTGAGAATCCAGTCCAGGTCAGATTCAGTCTGCAGCACCTGCAGAACACCTGTGTCTCCTGATATAGACGCTGAGAAGGAGAAGAAAGAAACACAGAGACATGTTTAAATAACACCGGGAGTGAAAGAGGTCATCGGTCGCTGAAAGCTCTGAATGTGACGAAGCATATCTGACCTAAGATGTCTTGAGTGAGAGCGAGAGATAGAAAAAGAGTGTGAGAGAGAGAGAGAGACACTTACACTGACAGCCGATCTGATGCGTGGCGTTTAGCAGTCGGACACATGGAACTGTATCGTTGAGTTCAACATAAATCTTCTGTTCTACTGAACTGCTGCTCACACCTGCACACACATCAGACACCACAGTCACATCTGATCACACATTCAACACCTGTTCAACCAGCAGAACATTTCACATATATCAAGCACACGACCCTCCAGAATACAGAACTGTGATTGGACGACAGCAGCACTATCATCCTCTCTCATGCTGAAAAAACTCTTGTAAGATTGAATTGATTTATTCTCACATTCTAGAATCAATTCAACTAGTTTTGCAGGATAACAAAACTAGAAAAATATTACAAAGGTCTGCATTTGATAAACGATTGTATTACTTTATGTAGAGTCAAAGTATTTGGGTAAACCCACAAATATTGTGCTCTATAAATGACACTTTTTATCATGAATATCATTTATGTTGATATGACAAGCTTTAAGGATTGTTGTATCTCATTTTGCATTTCACATTATTCAACATGTTATCACATTTTACCTCAATACTGTGCGGCCCTAATCTCTGCTAAATGCCTAAATGTAATTTAAACTCCCACAAATACCGCCTGCATTTATGTGTTTATTTAAATAACAGTATAATGTGATAAAGACTGAATAATATCTATTCAATATAACCTTTAGAGACAATGACATCGTGTTTTAACGTATACTATATACTTAAAGTGACACTTCACCCAAAAATGAATATTCTGTCATCATTTACTCTCCTTCGAGATGCTTCAAATGTGTTTAAATGTCTTTGTTCTGATGAACACAGAGAAAGATATTTGGAAGAATGCTTTTAACCAGACAGATCTCAACCCCCATTCACTCTCATAGTAGGAACAAATACTTTATCATTTTTATATTCTGTTGAACACAAAAGAAGATATTTTGAAGAATGTAGGATAGCAAACAGATCTCGGGCACTTTTGACTACCGTTGTATTTTCTTCTACTATGGGAGTCAAATGGGGGCAAAATATGTCTGGTTAGAAGCATACTTCCAAATCTCTCTCTCCGTGTTCATCAGAACAAAGACATTTATACACATTTGTCTCGAAGGAGAGTAAATGATGACAGAATATTTCATTTTCTGGTGAACTGTCCCTTTAACATAACTCTGATAATCAACAACACCTGACTATATTACAAACTCAAAGGTTTTGTCGTCTGTATTACTTTCGTTATGATCTGAATGCGCCAGAGTCTCATTGTTCTGTTCTGAACACCTAAAAACAACATGACTGTGACAGAGAAGCCAATCAATCAATTATTCTTCAGTATTTGTATATCACTTAATTCTTATTTAATGTCAATATTACGGTGAATCTACAATAAACCAAAAAAGCTTTATTTATACGCGAGGAATGAAAAAGTGAATAATATTCATCATCCAATAATAACACGCACTCATATTTAAAAACAAAACGATGACACTAATACTCACATGTGTAAAATAAAGCAATGACTATCAGTTTTATCGCGTTTGTGGACTTTAAATTCTCCATCTTCCTCATTTAAAGATCACCAACATAAAACCAGAGCAGTTCGTGTTTACTTCCGCTTCCGCTTTCTTCTTCTGCGCGTGAGATTCGTCACCGCAGCGCCACAGCGACACCAGAGGCCGGTTGCATAAACTGCTTAGACTAGTTTTAATAGTTAGTCATCTGTTTTTTTCTTCAAGACTGGTCATAACTTCTTTTTCAAATAAGTTACATTAAAAGTTAGATTGGGCTACTTGAAATAGGAAAAGTAAGACTGATTAATCCTAACTAATTGCTAGTTTGTGAGACTAGTTAAAACGCAGTCTTAATGTAGCAGCTAAGTTTATGCAACTGGGCCCAGAGTTACTCAGCGGCTTTGGCGACACCATAAAAGTCGAACGGGATGGAAAAATGCCCAAGTTTCAACGTTTAAAACTGATAAAATATAAAAAAACTAAAAAGTCGAAAGCTCGGGAGCAAAAAAACGAAACAGCCGTTTATTAAGTACAATGACTTCTGTATTCATTTTGTAACCTAAAAATTCAATTTTTATTAATTGTATTTTCTCATTATTCTGTTTTACACCTTACATGTAGAATATTGGTTATATGTTGTGCTCTTGTACTTACTGTTCTGTTCCATTAAAATGAAATGAAAACACAGCGACACCCAGCGGCGTCACCGCCGTATTACCGCACGTGTAAAACTGATCAGATTATTTTAAAAAGTTTATTTAACAAACAAGTACAAGTAATAAACATTTCGTTTTTAGGCCATTTGAGTATTTTGAACACGTATAAAAAAACATTTTTCATTCACATGCGACACAAACACAATAACTTCATTAACCCACACAGAGATTGAATGACTCTCTTTATTAAGAAAACTACATTTGTGTGAATGTTTGTGAATATATTTATCTAATAAAAGTTTTAACCATCTGAATCTAGTGTATGTATTGTAAACAATGAATAATGCATATGTTATTTGCAGTATAAGTGCTGTTATCTAGGCCATGCATGACAATAGAAGAATACATTGAAAATTCTCAAACATTTTTCCGCAATCAGCTCTGACGTGCCAACATATAGTTGGAAAGATATGAACAGGATAATGCAGAAAGGGATTGTGTATTATTATTATTATTATTATTATTGAATGGTGCACCGGGTCAGTGCTGCAATCTTTAAACCCATCGGGAAAATTACAGCTCCACCCTCTCCCAATAAACTGAGCATTTGGAGTAAAATCTTTGTTGCCAGCCCGACTTCTACCACAGCTGGAGCAGCAGGGAACAGGAAGGCCAGGAGCAGAGGTGCAAAGGAACTGATCCCAACTCCTAACATCAGGAGACTGAGGTAATAAATCATTTTGGTGTAATAATCAGAATTATTCTCCTCTTGACTCTCTCTCCTCTGCTTCTCTTCTGTTATCCACAGATCAAGATTCTTCTTTTCATTCTGCTCTCGCTTCTCTCTCTCACTCTTTCTCTCTCTCTCTTCCTCCTTAAGTCTTCTGAGGTTCATCTGCTCCGTCTCCAGAGATGCTCTCATCCTCTTGAGTCGTTCTGGGATGGGTTTCACATTCTGTTCTTCTCTTGTTATATCAGTCTCCAAGCGTTCGATCCTTCCTCCGACACACTTCTTCATCTTCTCCAAGTCTTGTGCTTCTTCTTTCATGTCTGCAGTGATCGCAGCCCAGAGATCATCGGCCTCTTTCTGCACCTCTTCTTTAATCTTCATCATTCTTCTGTCATTGATGATGCTCTGGGCCTTCAGCACGACCTGCGTCACAGGATTACTGAAGGGCTCGTGGTCATTCTGACGCAGCAGCTCATCCACTCTCTCCAGGAGTCCTGAGACCTGATCTCGGTTTTCTGGATCTTTGTTGTCGAAAGCCACGTAACGCTTTCCGAACATTTCCACGAGTTGTTGAATCTTTGGATTTTGACGTGAAATGAAC
Source organism: Triplophysa dalaica (assembly GCF_015846415.1). Classification (NCBI taxonomy): domain Eukaryota; kingdom Metazoa; phylum Chordata; class Actinopteri; order Cypriniformes; family Nemacheilidae; genus Triplophysa; species Triplophysa dalaica. The sequence continues at coordinate 696,884 of NC_079544.1, read as the reverse complement.
TCCTCGATGGATTTTCCCCGAAGAACATCTGCGTGTGAGAAGACGATGATGGTGTGATTGGTGATGTCATGCTGGAACATCTCTCGAATCATCTCCACGGTCCTCTGTTGCTCTGACGTGTAACGCTCTATCGGTATGACGAGCAGAAACACGTGAGGACCGGGCGAACACAAAGTGAGACAGTGTATGAGTTCACGCTGAAGTTCTGTGTCTGTGAGATCTGTGTCAAACAGACCGGGTGTGTCCACCAGCACAAGACGTCGTCCCTCCACTGTTCCAGACTCTCTCTTACATTCTCTGGTGACGGATCCCATGCTCACTTCAGCTTCAAAACGCTCCTCACCCAAGATTGTGTTTCCTGACGCGCTTTTGCCTGCACCTGTTTTCCCCAGCAGGACCAGACGCACTTCATGTGTTGAGGGGCTTTCAACAGGTGTCTCCATCTTAACCGGCTCTTCTGGGTTTCTGTACTGTCTGTAACGTTGAGCAGTGGGGCGCCGTCTCGGTGGTCCTGATAAAAAAGAATATCAATATATTAACAATTCACGTCTTTTTGATATTAACGTTGCTTTCCCCAGACAGAATGAGATTCAGGAGGGGATTAGATTTCAGCGCACACACACACACAAACACACACGCAAATACACTCACACACACTCACACACGCAAACACACACACACACACACAAACACACACACACACACACACACAAACACACACATACACACATACACACACACACACACACACACACGCACACACACTCACACAAACACTCACTCACACAAACATAGACACACACACACGCACACACACACACACACAAACACAGTCACACAAACACTCACTCACACAAACATACACATACACTTTCTGTCTCTCTCTCTCTCTCTCTCTGTCTGTGTCTCTCAAGATTCAAGATTCAAGATTCAAAGGAGCTTTATTGGCATGATAAAAGAAAATGTACATTGCCAAAGCACAAGATTAAATATAAACATGCAGAAATACAGATTAAGATCAAAAATAAGATAGAATAAAATTAAAAGTCTATAAGTAAAAATCTATATATATACATCTCAATATAAACAGAAAAAGAGTTTTAATTAAAGTTCTCAATGAGGGTGACAGTGTCAGTTTGTGTGTGTTGTCCTGTCAGTGTTGTGTTGTGTTGTGTCTTTCTCTCTCTCTTTATCTCTCTATCTCTCTCTCTCTGTCTGTATCTCTCTCTCTCTCTCTCTCTCTGTTTCTCTCTCTCTCTCTTTCTCTCTTTCTCTCTCTCTCTCTCTCTTTCTCTCTCTCTCACACACACAGACTCTCTCTCTCTTTCTCTCTCTCTCTCTCTCTCTCTCTCTCACACACACACACACACACTCTCTCTCTCTCTCTCTCTCTCTCACACACACACACACACACACACACACCTCCACAGGGGTCAGGGAGATCTTTAGCAGCACGAGTAACAAAGCTGACGTTTCAAAATGCATCAAAACAAATGCAACAATCAAAAACATTCGACTATTTGAAATAATTTTTATTTGTAATGTCTTTTCTAACATTTATATACATAAATGCACTAAATGTATCGCAAAAGTTGTGATAGGAGCAGTTGACCACATCCAGTGACATGAATGGCTCTATATGGCCCTCCGCTGGTCAAAGCAATTATTTCTTTTATATATATAAGCATATATATTATATATTTCTTTAATATATATATATAAGCAATATAAGCAAAATATTATTTTATGTTTATCTCTTATCAGCAGATGGCTGTAATGTTTTTGCTGTAATCAGCATAAAAATGTAAAATTTCAGATTCTAGCTAATGGTGTTATTGAGGATTGTTGTGTTAAATTGGTACGAATGTACTTCACATCGCCAAAATCACATGATTAATATATAGACGAGAAGTAAACAAAAGATATGATATATTATTTTTACTATTAAAAATGTATCTATATTTTACAATTACCGAAATACCAGTGGTGTAAACAGGAAACCAGTACCATATGAGGGTTGATGCGCGTTGTCTGTATTTCGCCTCTCGTCCGGACGATGGCGCCACTAATCAAGTCGAATTTTGAAATCGGTTTTATTTCTTAAACGTGTTTCAAGTTGGATTCAATATCTGCAAAACTAATATTTTAAATGAAATAATTATGACTGAACCGAAATCGTATCGAAACAATAAAAATAAGAATCGAATCGGTCACAAATTCCCGCCCTAATTTGTTTCCATCTCTGTCCCTCAGAGATCTGCTCAGGATGACGTCATGACAACAGGGTGCGTTTCTCTCTAAACATCAAACATGCTTTATTATTTTTATTTAAGTACTGTAAAGATCAAGTACTATTTCCTTTAGATTAAATAAACCTAAAAAGGAAAAGAGTAATATTTTATTATCACGTTTTACACGGGTACATGATGTGCGTCCACTGCTGTTGTGTAACCGTTTATCATTTTTTGTAAAAACTTGTCGTGTTTTTTGAATATTTTACAGCTCAGTTGTGTGTGTGTGATGTGTTCTAGACGAATCTCTTAAAGTCACATTCCAGACCCATCTGTCAGATGTCTGACTCTCAGGAGAAATGTGTGAGACACAAATGAGACAAAAGTTTAAATTGTCTCTCTGGTTGACAAATCATTGCGATATTAAAGAGATCTTTTGTACCATTTATTTCTCATGGGATACATTAAAACAGTTTAGAACAGTGATTTGTTTTGAAGCAGAAGTGTGAAAAGAACTTTAAGCAATAAAAAAATCAAGGGGAGTAAAATTTTCTTTAATTAAAAAAATCTTAAAACGTTTTTACATCATTTAAAACGGAACAGCTGCCAATTCGGCCCTAAATTACCAACAGAATGTATGCGGGTTTCCTTTAATGAGAAATAATGTTGAGATGTTTTCATCACATGTTTTCCATTCTGTCCGTCCGACCGCTTCGGTGAAAGAAAGTTTAGTGTTTCAGAAGGCAGGACTTTGGGAGAAATGAAACCGGAAGCTTCGATGCCATAAACATTATTTTTTTTTTTATACTCTTAAGTAAAAAAGTAAACAAACAAATAGAATTGTAAATACTAGCTTGATATGACATGATTTTAACGATCTGGAGATCATTTTATGATTCAAGTTTTTCATTGGAATCGGGCTCTCGTGAGTTTGCGAGGAATCTGTTGGTTCTGTCAATCATGATTCCAGAGTTTCGCCTTCATGCTCCAGACTGTGATAGAATTCGTGATTCTATAGCGAGTGCTTAAACAAACACAACGCGTTTCTAAATTTAAGTTTATAAGCTGTTTTGATAACTTTCTGATATTGTGTTTTTATGTGAAAGGGATTCAAACTACATTTTCAGTTGCTCTGGTCAAAATAATTAAACGATTAAAGACTTAATTATTTTCTGCTCATGTTCCTTTAGGGAAACCAGGACGTATAAGAAGATTTTCAAGTCAAAGAAATTTGTGTTTTCAGTACATTCTGTCAACATGATGTGTATAAACATGCAGGGAAAGAATAAAAATTCTATAAAAGGAGTATAATTTAGCATAATTTAGTACAAATTCAACACTTATACACTTAATTTGTCTCTTTTATCTTTACCTTTTAACCCCTGTGCATTAATAAAAAAACTCACACTTGAGTGACACAAAAATGTCCATGTCCAAAAACCCTCATAAAATGTTTATTTATTCAAATTTTAACTAACTTTAATTTTTAAACCAGATCTTTTCCAGATCATGACTACAAAACATTAATTTTCAGAGTTGTAAGTTTGTTTTACGTAAGGCCACATCTATTATGACTTCACGGTGAAAACTGTACTGAGGGGCTTCTGAACTTCATCCAAATCAAGCCCACCTTAAGCTCAATTAAATAAACTATTAAAAAGGAATAATAATGGAAACAAAGGATAAAATAAGTTTGATTAAAAATCTTTTCAAATCTCAGTAAGCTGCTAGTGACTTGAATATAAGGAGTTGGAATTGCTGCAAAATATGACGTCTTTCTTTCAAACTGTACACGTGCACACACATTTTTCAGTTCACACATACAAACCACACTTTGACATCTATATTAACACATAAACAAAGTTATAACTGTATGTTTTGATCGGTGTTGTATAATACAGCAGAAATGGGAAAAATTAAAATGCTTCATAGACTAAAATAGAGGAAATAGCATAAGCAAAAATAAATAGTACACGTTCGAAACCATTTAATGTTTTTGAACTTTATTATTTTTTTGTCACCAACAAAATCAAAGGCTTTTTATATAATAAATGATTTATGCTCGCCTATACCATGTTCTGTTTGAATACTGGACTCTGATTGGCTGGAAGGTGTGCAACTCCAGTCAGTTTGATTACATTTAAAACGAAATGATCAGAATAACAGTCTTATTCACCTGTTTGATCTAAAATGACACTGTAAACATCAATAAAAGCTTTCACTTGGCAAATGACCATGGTATAAGCGGGATAATCCACGGCTAGCCGTACATTAAAGGATTTTAATGCACTTTGTGGAGGCAACCCCCCTCTGCTTGTGTCTTGCTTCTACGCCTCCTAGCCGTGGATTATCCCTTACATGTTTTACAGATGAACATCTGTACTTTTAATCGGTTTCTAGGAGGATATTTTATTTGTCCAAACAGACGTGAGAGTGTAACATTTGTATGAACCTTGTTAAAAAAAACATTTACGACATAAAAATAGAGCAAAATATTAAAATTTAAATAAAAAAACACCCCTTTTGCAAAAAATTTGATGTTTGCATAAACACAGCCCAAACAACCAAAAATGTCGAAGACAGCGCATAAGAACGCTTACATAAAAAAGTAACATAAATATATATATATATATTCACCCATCCAGAACAGCTGAAAGTTTCTTTAGTAACAGTTATGACAGAACCAGTCTCCACGCTTACAGCTTTACAAAAACTATTTTAAAGTGATACTTCACCCAAAAATGAGTCTTCTGTCATAACTTCCTCACCTTCGAGTTGTTCCAAATGTGTATACATGTCTTTGTTCTGATAAACGCAGAGAGAGATATTTGGAAGAATGCTTGTAACCAAACAGATTTTGGCCCCAATGACTCCCATAGTAGTGTCCCAAAACGGTTTGCTGTCCGACATTCTTCAAAATATTGTCTTTATGTAAAAAATTATAAAGTAATTGTTCCTACTATGGGAGTCAATGGGGGGCAAAATCTGTCTTGTCACAAGCATTCTTCCAAATATCTTTCTCTGTTTTCATCAGAACATACATTTGACTACTCGAAGGTGAGCAAATGATGACGGAATTTTAATTCTTTGGGTGAAGTATCCCTTTAACGTTTGTTTTAACGAAACTTCATTTCTGGATGATTGTCAATTTCTATATTGTTTCCCCACTTTCCACATCTTTTAAATATATTACTATCAGACTCCATAAATAAACGCTGAATAGTGACGCATTAATCTATTAATTGGTAAATATGCCCAAACGATGAATAAAGTCCCTGTTTATCGTGTCAGGGTAAGAGAAATTAAGACACTTCACTTAAAGTAAAACTCTTGATCTCATTCAAGTTCAAGGCCAAGTGTGATTACTCTACCATAAATGCCTATAGCTAGCATGATGCATGTTTATGTCTATGTGCCGAAACATACTTTACACAAGTACGCACGTGAAAGTTTGCTCAGTGCGCTGCGGTCCTGATGTGCTCAGTACTCTATAACTTTAAAATAACATTATAGCATGATTCAAGTTAGAAGAAACCCTGACCCCTGTAGGCCCGGAGAGGTATTGCGATAGGTCGCAAAGAGCATGCATCGAAACCCACGTGTACGCATATGAGTCAAAAGCAGTACACTTAGCAAGGCTGCGCGTTTGGCTGTACGCACACGAATGCATTACAGTGCATTTAGTCCATTATCAGTATGTGTGCCAAAATTAAAAATTAAATGAGGTCTAAACATGAACTTATTTTAGTTTGATTAATGTCGTGTGTTCATGCGTACAGTATGTTTCAGGTCTATGGTCGTTCCGGAGGGTCGTTCACTGGCTGTCCTGTTATTTCTTGTTCTTGAGCTCCATGCGAGATACCATGGTAGACACCAGTTTCTCCAGCTCTTTGGCTCTCTGTTTCCCCGTCTCCAGAACCTCCTCGTGATTGGCCTTCTTCTCGCTGTCGTAATCCATCACCGCCTGATTGGTGACGAGAGACAGAGCGAAGACTCTCATCCCGCAGTGGCGCGCCACGATGACCTCATGAACGGTGCTCATGCCTTTGAAAAAAAGCACACTTTCAGCTCCTTTTTTATGAAACGAAAACTATGGTTTTCACCATCGCATGTTTGCTTAGAAACTTGAAGTATTATATAATCAAAATCAAAGCATAAAAAAAATGCATTTGATGGACGGTGTTATTGAAGTCTATTTTTGCGTCTGACTCACCGACTGTGTCGGCTCCGAGGAGGCGGAGCAGTTTGCATTCAGCGATGGTCTCAAAAGACGGCCCACCCAACGCGCTGTACACGCCCTCCTTCATGAACGCGGAGTAACCGAGTTCATCTGCGACATCGTGAGCGAGCTTCCGGAGATTGCGGTCATATGCGTCTGACATGGACGGGAACCTCACCCCAAACCTGTATTTTTGTAAATGATTATGAATCGCATCACAATAATCAAATCCAATTCATCTGAATCCAACGTTTAAAGCGAGACGTAACCAAACATAACTGAATTGTGTTTAGAGTAAATATTGACACCTCACACAGTAAACACACACACATGATGAAATGTCACCTGTCGTCATTGGGTCCCACCAGCGGGTTGTTTCCGGCGAAGCCTGGAATATTGATGTGATCTTTGATAACCATCACATCTCCCACCTTAAAATCCTGATTCAGTCCTCCAGCAGCATTAGTCAGAATCAACGTCTCTACGCCCATCAGCTTCATCAGCCTGATGGGCATCGTGGTCTGTCGAAAACACAACACTAACATCACAACTGGGAAAGCCTCATTACTGTAAATAATAAAACAGAATCATTTTAAATTTAGCAATACTATAATAACGTCCAAATGCTATTTGAACATTAGTGCTGGGCGATATATATCACGATTCACGCTAATTATACATGACGAAATCCATTCTGTGTTTTACGCACAGCTCTTCCGTGAACTACGAGATTGAGTCGTTTATAATGTGCATTTGAAAAGCAACACTCGTCAAACATGTCGCTATGAAAATACTTTATTATCATGAAAATACCCGAAAAAGTTTAAAGAACGGCGACAGAATATGACCGCTGGCATTTCCTGGAACTAATCGTTCTTCTTCTGTTGCCCATATTCAAAGTTTCTGCGCAAGAGCGCCCTCCAGCTTTCGGATGTGGCGGCATTAAACGCTAATTCTTTGCAAAACTGAGAGCATGATGAGCGTTCACACCGGGGGTGAATTGTGTGAATAAATCGTGCTATCCTTGCTCAAATTTAGCGTTTTTTACAACTTACCAGATTCTCCAACCACCTCACTCACATTCATCCAAGCAAGATCCTTTTTATTCCTGTTTTGATAAAAGTAAGATCCAGCTCCAGATGTCCACATACAGCAACGATAATTTTGTTCTCCATTGCGGTTTTCCGATTTCTTCCTCCGCTCGCAACGTCATAATCACTTCACTACTAGAGCAAGCTCCTGATTGGTTAACGCTGAGCAAATTTTCACCAAAGTTCAGATTTTCCAACTCGCCTAAAACGCTCAATTCGCACCACGTCATTCACGCGAATTGCAGAGCATTATGTCTATCGCATCTTTGCATTAACTTAACATTTAAATCATAGAATAACGTTTCATTTGCGCCTGGTGAAGAATCGCGCAATATATCGCTCAGCCCTTATTTGAATTATACATCAGTTTTTCAAAGCAGAAATATTCATTTAGCAATATTCGGTTACAGACTTCATATGTGTGCAGAAACAGGCTGGGTGAAAACTAGACACTGTTTACAGTTCACACATTTGAATACAGACGCTTTAAATAGTCCGGTGAATGACATACTGTACTGATCCAGTTGATACTGTAGTGTTTTAGTAAAACAAAGGTGTAGTGTTAGTTGTGTCATTCACCTTCTGAACGGGGAATCCTTCATAAAGATGACATCTGCCCTGCATGCACACACACGCTTTCCCTTTAAGAGTGCCAAACACCAACTTTCCAGCGTGGCCATGCACTAAACAGTTAGACGGGACACGTTAACACAATAAAACAACAACCCTTTCACACACAGAGAGTCATTTCAATGGAAATAAAAGGTACTTTATCCATCACACTTTCAAGTACATTATATGGCACGTGTGTGTGTCACACCCTATGAGCAAGAAAAACAGGAATAAACCTGAGCCTCAGGGTGAAGAATTAGTGCAGGGGCTTTAAATTACTAGCCAACAATAACTGGAACGACGGAAGAGCATAAATCAATCTATATCATTATTCCAGGGCTACTTACGAAAAACAGCTGTTCGTCTCCCTCCAGAACTCGCACTTCAAAGGGTCTGCCCTTTAAAGTGCGTGAGGCGCAAGAACAAGATTGGAATTCACACGAAGATGCGTAGCGTTGAGGTTCTTGCACTGAACAATCCATTCGCTTTATAAGACGCCGGTTTAACGTCGCAAGGGGCAGGGATGACTTTCATTCATTGGATCAAAAAATCTTCTTACACATCTTCTTGAAAAAACAATGACCGCGTTAACATTCTCTAACTCCCCCAGAGTTAATAAGTTGGGTTTTATGGAATCTATTCAGCCGATCTCCGGGTCTGGCGATATCACATTTAGCATAGCTTCGCATAGATCATTGAATCCAATTAGACCAGTAGCATCACGTTCAAAAAAATGAAAGAGTCTCCGCCGTGTTACGGCAGCAAACTTTCTTGATTATTTCACTGGAATTAGAGTATAGTTCCTTATTATATCGGCCTAGAAAATCGCAACTTTCCATTTTCCGCCGGTTTTAGCACAAAAATAACCAAAGAGTTTCAATCTTTTTCCAATTTGAAACTTGACTCTTCTGTTCTTATATATTTTTGAATGCGATGCTACTGGTCTAATTGGATTCAATGATCTATACTAGGCTATGCTAAAATTGCTATTGCCAGACCCGGAGATCGGTAGGATTGATTCCAAAACTTAATTTATTAGCTCTGGGCGAGTTGGAGCATGAGCCTATTTCCAAAAGAACGTGGAGTGCTCCTTTAACAAGATTAAGACAATACTCAGATTAAGAATGACACATGTAAAAAGAGCTTTTTGACTAGTTTAATCCGTCTAAACTCATAATGGTAGTAAACACGAATCGAATTAATACGGGTGAAGTACTCCTATTTTAGTCGCATTATTAAAGTGCGGTATAGACATGTACACACCTTAACCACACTATTACCAGCATGTAGGAACGGTCATGGCACTTGCAACAGGTCACACACACGCATCGCAGTGGACAGCCGTTTCGTTTTATGGCAAAAAAACGTGGCTTCAAGAAAGAAAGCACATTTTTGGTCCGAACGGGAAAAAAGAAAGATGCAAACAATTCTAGAAAATAAATGAAACACCAAAAACTGTGTGTGGTACCATGGAGAAGACAAACTGTTTGTTGATACATGAAATTATGGAGGGAACGTAGAACGGCGACACTTAGGGACGTACTGCTTTATGCCATAAATCCAACTTTGTAGTGTAACATGTATAACGGGAACATGTAAGGTATATTCTTAAAGTAAACACCATAATCCTAATATTAGATTACTCAGAATAGGTAAAAAAAATATTACTGACGTTCATATTAACGCTGCCAATGACATCCACATTGTGTACATATTGCAATCGCCACGAAAAGGATTTTAATTGAAAGGTTAGAACACAAACAGTTGTTATTTATTATTAGTTGTGGCATGAGTCTTTTTATTCTAAATTGTATTAGAATAAATTTTGCTTTGTTTAATGTTGCTTTAATCTCGTGTGAACTCACCGGTGCTTTGAGGGAAATTGGGAATGTCGCTGTACTTGATAACCACCGGATCTTTCAACATTTCTGCCAGTCCACCGAGACCCGAACCACACACGATCCCCACCAGAGGACGCGCTGGAGCCAGAGATAACAGCCAATCGGCTGTGGCCTCGCACTCCTCATAACTGTAGCGGAAACATACAAGAGACACGTGAGAGAGAAACATGCTATAGTGATGTCACACGTCTGTGTTAATGAGTTCGCTGGAAAAAAAATCTCCAGAAGCAGAATGAAGAAAGTGTGTGTGTGTGGTGATGTTAACACTGGTCATGTGATATATGCAGTACAATGTGCGATATTAAATAAGAACAAAAGTAACGTTAGGATATTCATAAAATCTTGCATAATCAACATGATTCTTAACACACGTGTGATGTCTGTGTGTGATACTGCTTGCTAGTCAAACAAAAATGAAAATGGGGCGATTCACATTAGGCGTCTAAAACTGGTAGCCGCAGCACTTTCTCCAGTCAAATAACGTACAGTGTGGACACCTTGTCGCTCCATAATTTTGCACGTCTGCATTTAAATTAACGAACTTGCGCGTGCAAAATATGCAGAATGTGAATCGCAGGTTGTTTCCTGAAATAGAGAAATTGGAGGCGACCGCCTCCATCAAATGTCGTGCCGCCTTTTTACATAAAAAAATATTTTATTGGAACTTTTAATGTCAAAGTCACTTTGGTAAGTTCCACTTAAAGCTACGGTAGGCCTACGTGTGTGTGTGTACAAGATCAGGATGACAACACCTGAATCTCCCCAATGACGTCTGCAAGACAAACATGCTTATGTGGTAATAATGTTCTCTGCAGTATGATACAAGTCCTTTATATGAATCACACATTTCATCGTTTAAAATAATTTAAACACAAAAAACACAGTCACGGATCATTTAGATGTGAATCGTACAGATTCAGTAAGCATGAATACGCACAAATTATGCAAAAAGATAGGATATATACATATAAACATACTAGGGCTATCAAACGATTCTTTGGGATTAATCGCATCCAGAATAAAAGTTACATAATAGAAATCTGTGTACTGCGCATATTCATTTTGTTTTATAAAAACATACACAAGAATGCATACATATTTAATGAAATACATTTTAAGAAAATATTTACAGGCATTTGTTTACATTTATCAATAATTTAAATTACATATAAATTTTTATTAATTTGATATTTTTCCAAAATAAACTGAATACGGGTGGGGAGCATGGTATGTGGAAATTAGTGCAAGAATGTAGGAGTGTCACGCCCTGAGGAGAGAAAGGTTGCGTCATGACGAATCCATCTGGTCGCAAATCTTCAAGTGATGCGAATTCGCAGGTCAAAGTTCACCAAACTAGAATTTTGGATTTCGCAATTTTGCAGATGTAGCTTTGTTTCAAGTCTGTCGCATTCGTATGCGTTTGAATGGAAGTCAATGGAGCAAAAAGACAGGTGTGACCGTACCTTTAAGGCTGAAGTATAGTTCCTTTTTATGCGTGCGTGAGGGACAGCATAAGTAGCTGTGACACAAAATTTGTCATAAAAATAGTATGCGTGTACTTTATGCGCACCGCTGCGATTTTGTTACCTCGTGTCCGCACAGGTCGCATATGTCCATTCCATTGATTGCAGTAATTAGTTTAACCACCAGCTGGCAAACATGTCCAAGGGATTCAAGGTTGAAAAAGATAACCGGACCCCTTTAGGCCCGGAGAGGTATTGCAATATGTCAAAACCCATGTGTACTGCTAAGCGTGACAGTGCATGCCACAGGCATTAGGCAAAAATGTTTCGTGGGAAGGGAAATTTATACACACACTAACCCTAATGTGTGTATAAATACGAAAAATCTACGTAATTATTAGTGAATGAGACCCAAGTATATTACAGTTATATCCTAGTAATTTTTCATTTTATGAAAAAAGATGCAATAAATCCAATCCAGGAAATAAACAAATGTTTCAACCATTTCATCTTTTCCATGTGGTCTTTTATTTCTTTTTTTCTTGACAGTATTTTTTTTTCTTCTTCTGTGAAGCTCTTTTGCAATATTATAATTTCCTCAACATTATTTACCATGATTTACTGTGACACATGTTTGTCACTTAATTGGTGCCATACGTTTTTTACTGCACTTGCTGGAAGTTGTAAATATTTTTTTTTGTCTGTGGCCTCACGGGCCCTCAGCATGGGATGAGATGTAAAGACGTGACATCCTTCATCTGGAGCGCGCGCGCGCACGCTTCTCCGTGAACCCGCAGGGCTCTCACTAATCCTTGGTGTTTCGAGTCAGATCCGTGGGCGTGGCTGGTTGGTTTTGACCAAATAATTTGAGTTCTCACGAACACCCTCTACGCCTAACTATCACCATCTGAACTACCCATGCTTCTTAAAGTTGGCTGCTCCTGCTCCAACATGTTGCCATCATTTATTTTAAACCTCCTGCTTTGTTTAGTGTATTTAGAAAGGATCTACAATACTTTCCAGAGGTATTAAAGTGATTTAATATGCTGATATATTTGTTTTGTCTGTAAATAATATGGTTCTACTGTGTTGAGCCTTCCATACCAGATTATCTTCAGTTTTCCTTTCCTTATTGGTGCTATTTTGTTGTATTAAGATTTGGAACTCAATAAATAAAAAAAGCTTGTCAATATTTATACAATAATTTCCTCCTTAAAAGTCCCAATCCGACCTTGCGGAATAGCTCATCAAAACTAATATAACGCAGGTGAATGTAATGGACACGTGGTGTGACCATATATGCGTGGATGCTAAAGTGTAAAATATGAATAAATGTGATGTAAACTCACCTTGTTGCGGGATTAGGAATCATTGAGATGCGGGTCTCCTCGTGGCGTCACTTCGAAATGAAACCAAATTTAACTTAAGCTGCGCGAGGGTTCTGTCGCCGGTGATCTTGTCGCGTTACTCTTCTCGTGGATCTGTGATTGTGTATCTGTGGCGAGACGCTTTTACGAGCTTCCTGCTGCCGATGCGGGTACACACATACAGTAGCCTACATGATTCACCAGCGTCGAGCGCGCTCATTGGTTCATCGCGCGGGCGTTGGTCCTTCTACGACGAGATGCGACGAGCGTGACGTCACGCGACACTTCTCAAAGCGAGTGAGTCATTGAACCGCTCTACTTCTGTCACTCATTTTTTATAGCTTGGCTTTTCAGACATCGGATTGGCTGACGTGGTTTGGAAGGCGGGGTTTGGGAGTGAAAGGCAGAATAAACGGCGGTCAGAGAGAAATAGAGATCCTTTAAAATTCGTAAGCGTGATTTATTTTTGTGATGCCAATTATTACCCTTATACCGCTAATAGCCTGTAAGTATGCAATAAAAAACGCTTTTAATGTCACAAAGTGAGTAAAAAGATGCAAAATCTGTTAAAGAGAGTGATAGCCACAGCAGATTCTACAATCAATCCTGGTCTACAGACTATATGAAGAGACGATCAGGGCAGTCCGAAGGTTTTATTTTTAAATACCAATTTAACCAGTTTTTCCTGACTTCCTCTATATATGTGTATTTTAAGACTATTGGGGTGCAAATTAGATAACATGTGAGCTACCCCTGATATGATAAAACATTTCAAGTTAACCAGCTAACAATTTTTGGTTCCCTGAACGTTCCCCTGACGTTAGTTTATGGTTCTCAGAACGTTATTTAGTTTTTGGTTCTCCGGGGAAGTTTCTTAATGGAAATAAAACGTTACCTTTTGTACTAAACGTTATGTGACGTTCACCTAACGTTATATCAAACAATGGAACGAACGTTTTATTTCCGTAACGATAATCAAAAACAAAACATTAAAAAAACTTTTTGGGAACCAGAAACTAACGTTAGGGAAACGTTCGGGGAAACCTAAAATATTTATCTCGGGTCCGTTTGGCCTCTCTATACGTCAGTATTATCCATCGTTTATCTAATCTAGTTAAAATAAGTCAAATACGTCTTCCCACGCTATATGGAGGATGACATTAATGCATTAGATTCTTCTGTTAGCCTGACCTGAAGAGAGAGTTTCGATTTAAACCGAACTAAACCATTTCTAATAGAACCCACAATGTGTGTAGGCTACCTCAGCATCAGACACATATATCAAAATAAAATAATCAATGACTTTAACACAATATACAGGATTTAAAGCAGATATTTATGGACAGAATAATGATCATTACATTTTCTTCAGGCTATCGCGGCTCCGTTTTCAGATACGTTCTAACGAATCAAAAGCCTCGAGTTTTAGTCCTTACATCATGGTCTTGTAATTTAGATTTGTCAAATCAATCGAAAATCACGAAAAAATCATTTACTGTCAAATCTCTCAAAAACGTTTTAAAATGAAAATACAAAGATATCTTCACCGCTTAACTTATGTGAAATGACGAAAATGACCGTTAACTTTTGAATGACAGGAGCGCGCCTCAGAGCGGGGAATGCACGTTTTCGAGCGCACACACATACAGTAACTGACGATAGCACTAAATAAATACGCATATGGATTTATGATTGTGTTTTCATTTAGCTCAACGTTAAGCTGCGCGATGTTTCTATCGCCGGTGATCTTGTCACATGTTACTCTTTTCGTGGATCTGTGTTTGTGTATCCGTGGCAAAAACACTTTAACGAGCTTCCTGCTGCACCACACACACGCACTCAGTACATCATTTACTAGCGTGACGTCGCGCGAGCTCATTGGTTCCGCGGGAATCGCTCTCCTCTGTCACTTTTTTGTGCTTGACTTTTCAAACATCGGATTGGCTGACGTAGCTGGGAAGGCGGGGTTTCGGAGTGAAAGGAATGTAGAAACCGTTTCTTCACGAGCATCACTAAAATATAAAAACTCATGGTCAATATGAAGAGTTTGCTTCCAAAATGAGATAACTCCGTTTTTAACATTTTTCAAAAAATCACGTTTATATTGTGTTTTATAGCGTTTTTTTAAACATGTAACATTAAAAGAATATAGAAACAGATCAAAGAACGACAATTCCTTTAAGAATGACTGGCTTTTACATTCGGTCGTTTACCATGTTGACGCGGGTCAAGCGCGCAAACTCCAGAGAGATGTGGAAAGAAGATGCGTTTTGCACGCGTTTTAAGACACGCGACATGTGAACTACTCCTTATATTTCTTTACAAGAAAAATTAGCTGGTTTACTTCCATTGATTGTGCTCTTTCACAGTTAAACTGACCTCGAGCTGGGTTTCTGTGGACAGCAGCTCCCGCCTAGTAATGCTCGGCTTCCTTCATTTGATTGGTCATCTCGATTAGATCGATGAGCTTGTAGCACGCTGAGGTCGATCATATCTGAGATCAATCATCGGCATTTCTACAATATTGGCAGAAGTTTATTCAGTTTGTCTTGTTTTTCACAACTTTTATGACATGGAAAAACGACTGAGGGTATAATAGGCCTATGACGTATACACTACACAAGAGGCAATACGCAATGCCGATTTATAAAGAAGTGGGTATAAATGCGTATACCGAAAGGTTTCTTAAGAAAATACCTACTTTTATATACGTCTTGTGTGAAGTAGAACATTTAAATAAATCCCTAAGAATAATTAATAACAAAACGCTGTACATGAAAGATCTTTCATGTACTATGATTAAAACGTGTTTATTTTTTTCTACTTCTTTATCTTCTCTTCTACATGTTCAGATGACTTTGAATGTATATTTGGTATATTTTATGGAGTGTATCCAAAGCTGTACGTCATTATTTTTATCTTTTTTAAAAGCACAAAAAACCGAAAGTTTCTAAATAAATAAAAAATAAACACCTGTGTATACCCTCAACTACATATATTCAGCTCAAATGTTTAACTAAACGAAGATCACTAATTATAAACTTTTTTATAAACTTTGCAATAATTGCAAACTATAAAGGTCATGGGTTCGAATCCCAGAGAATGCAACTGATGATAAACATGTGTTGAGCTTGAACGTGTGAGTCAATTTAGACACATGTTAAATGCATGAATGTGAAAGGAAGGTGTATTCTCCTCCATCTCTCATTGAAGAAACACTTCGTCACTCTCTCACACTTCTCATTCCTCTCACGTCGTGTGATGCTGTTCACAGGACGTTCCGTTCCACATCTACACATGTGGAGGAAGTTTGTGCAAAGGGTCCCGATCAGAACAAAACCCCTTAATGTGGACAAACACTGAGTGACACAATGAAAGAAAACCTGAGAAGGCTTTTAATTCAGCTTCTTCCTTTCACACCAGTGCAAGAGCTCTCGCGCTGATCACTGAGATATTACACCACTCTCTTTCAACACTCACACACATTATATAATACACTGCTGGCTGTGTATGAATGAATCAAACGTCTACTGGTGTCTTTGCATATTAAAGAGATAAAACGATGTCATTTTTTATCTCTCATGTGGTTTGCAAGTTTTTTTCCCAGTGGAACACCAAAGAAGATATTTTGAGACATGTCTCAGTGGTTTTGTGTCTATCTGATGGACGTCAATGCGGTTCAGTGTTGGTTGACGATCAAATTTCTTCAAAATATCTTCTGTGGTCTTCTGAAGAAAAAGAAAACTCAATGAAATGGAATTCGATGAAACATGAGAGGGGGGAAAAGGAATTAACTTTTATATTTTTCATGCCGTCTATATTCATTTCATTTAGAATAAGAATTGGATCCAAATTGGATTATAATGCATGCGTTTCCTTATTCACAGACTTGTAAAATCGACTAAATAAAATTAAAAAATCATAAAAAAAGATCAGAATATTATATTTGACTGTGGTAATGCTATCAGTTGAATATATTAAAGCACCACATTTTTAAAATATTAAAATAAATTCCTTACACTGCAAAAGCTCTCAAATAAAGTAAAATTCAATAGATTTATATAAAATATGTCATGTATAAACTCTTTCCCTTATTCATTTACATGTATCGCTCATGTACAGAATTATAATTATGACGAAGAACACATTAAAGGAATAGTTGGTCCCCAAAATGAAAATTCTGTCATCATTCACTTAGTTCTGATAAAAAGTGAGAAAGATATTTGGAAGAATGTCCTTCATTTTCAGTTCTGTTTGTAGGAAAAAATGTAATGGAAGTCAACGATTGCTTTCACACATTTCTCAAAACATGAGTGATGACAGAATTTTCATTTTTGGACAAACTGTTCCTTTAATGTAATAGATCATTAAATGCATTGCCTGAAAGGTTAGATGTCAGTCTAAAGAACAAAGATTAGCTGGAAGGGTCTGCTGAATGAAATGAAGAGAGAGCGAGAGAACGGAAGAGAGAGAGAGATGGCAGTTTATAAGAGCAAGTGGTTTGTTCTGAGCGCCACAGACATTTCAGCTGTACTGAAGAGATTCCGCTGAATAAACTCAGTGCTTCGGTTCGGTTGGGAATCATGTAGCAGAGCTCATCACAACTACAAACAACTCTCCTTTCATCAAAACCCTCATCCAGCCGACGGGTCGCAGCGAGGTGAGTCATTCAACTTCACTTCACACTCTTGAACATTGGACGTGACGGACCCACAAACCTCAATAACGGATTCAACATCATTGGTTTACATGAGTTTGAGTTTAAAAGTCTGAACAGATGCTATACACACCTGCACCTGCACACATCATTTCATAACTTACATGAGCTCAGAAAACAGTGTTTGTTTATGCAAAAGTAGAAATTAGTAGCTTGTGAACTTCGTTTAAACCACGTTCTTGAGCATTCAAATGAACTTACGTAATATGTGGCCTACATTTATGCATTTGTCAGACGCTTCATCCAAAGTGACTTTCTATATATTTGATCCGTATGTGTATGTGTGTTCACTGGGAATCAAACCATCTGTAAATACATGAACATGATGCGTTTATTCACACTCTATTTCATCTGTTTGTGTGTTGGAAGATGAACCCACGACCGTGGAGGAACACACCACATACAATACAGTAAAAGACCTACTGTTACGCTCCAGTATTGTAACTCGCTCAGAGTCTGTGAAAGAGAGAGAGAGAGAGAGAGAGAGAGATGGAAAAAGCAAGAGAGACAGTGTGAAAGTGAGTGAGTGAGTGAGTGAGTGAGTGAGTGAGTGAGTGAGCGAGAGAGAGAGAGAGAGAGAGAGAGAAAGAGAGAGAGAGAGAGAGAGAGAGAGAGAGAGAAAAAGAGAGAGAGAGATATATATATATATATATATAGAGAGCGAGAGAGAGACGGAGATGCAATAAGCGAGAGAGACAGTGTTTAAGTGACTGAGTGAGTGAGTGAGCGAGAGAGAGAGAGAAAGAGAGAGAGAGAAAGAGAGAGAGAGAGAAAGAAAGAGATATGGAAATAGCGAGAGAGAGACAGAGACAAAGAATTAGTGAGATGGACAGTGCATAGATGAGAGAGTGAGACAGTGAATGAGTGAGTGAGAGAGAGAGATGGAATAAGAGAGAGAGAGAGAGAGAGGCAGAGTGTGTGTGTGTCAGAGAGAGAGTTTTGAAAGCATTTTCTGAGGGGGGATTATTATCCCCATTAGAATACTAATCAGCTCATATTGTGACGCGCGCACACACACACACACACACAATGATATGTTTGTCAGTGGTCTTTTTTGTTCTTCTGGTCTACCTTACACAATGTGTTTCTTTGTACCCCAGAGAATGAGACAGGTTGAGAGAGAGACAGACAGAGAGAAAGTTATGATAAGGCGGCACCACAGAGACTGTGTACACTTTACCACACTACCAACGGTTTTCAAAATATTTATCATTATTAATGAATGTGACACAATAGAATCTTCCAGAATCAAGACATTAGTGGTTATTACAGTTTTACTGAAGTAAAAGTAACTATGGTAACTGTTATAACAGGAATGATGATTACTATAGTCATTTCTTTACTGTACGAGAACAGAGCTCTGTTAATGTATGAGAAAGAATCTATCACATGATGACCATGACACACACAAGCACACACAGGTTGATTTTTGGAAACTACAGATAAAGTGTGCTTTTTCAAAGAGGTAGCACACAAACACGCACACCTTTCAAACCAAAAACATGTTTGAAGGGATAAAACATTACATGCAATAAAGACAAACAGAACGACTTGATGACAGTTAGTGAACTTGAGCAGAACCGAATCGTTCATCCACTAAATAAATCAGAAAAGTCAAGTTCATTTGAAGTCCCCGTGAACTGGAAGTTGCGATGGTTTTAGCTTCCGCATTTCCCAGTGAAAAAACAGTGGCCGTGGCTTGTTTTTCACTGCGATTTGATAGACGGTTTGTTCCAAGCAGGATATATCACCCTCCTTGAAGGGGACAGCACACAAAACCTTTGCATGACACATTTTGAAACTGGGAGCAGACTGACAGCTGAAGGGAAGGGGAATTAACATATGCTCTAATTTACATCATCTGAGATGGATGGTCACTAAAGACTACGGAGACCGCTCTCCTGTCTGACGTGGAAAACCTACGGCAAGCAAGGGCCTAATCCTTGTCAACTGACCTTATTCTGCTTGATCTCTCTCAGGAGCATTTGACACTGTGAACCTCCAGATCCTGCTCTTTTCAAACTGGGTATCTCTGGATCTGGTTTGACTCTTATCTCACAGGCAGATCCTTTATGGTGTCCTGGAGAAGCGAGACACCCAGATCTTACCAGCTGACAACTGGAGTTCCTCAGGGATCAGTACTTGCCCCTCTACTCTTCTCTTTATGTACCACCTCCCTGGGTCCAATTATTAAGGCCCCACCGTCTCTACCCGTTTCTCTGCCTCCACCCGAACTGCAGCATCCTTAACAATTTAAAAAAAAGGCTCAAAACATACCTGTTCCGCATTTATTTTACTAACCAATATTCCATAACCATATTATTCATTCTCTCCTTTGCTTACTTCATCTTTAATCCTTCTTGTAGCATGGCCTTGTAAACTAACGTTACTGTTTAGCGTCTTGACCAAATGTTTATATAATCTCCTACGTGTAAGTCGCTTTGGATAAAAGTATCTGCCTAATGAATAAATGTAAGTGTAGAGGGCGGAAGTGCATTTTCAGATTTCAACCGAAGATTATGAGGGCACATATTTTTATGAGGGCACACACACTTTAAAAAAAGAGAATGACCCACATTGGCAAGCGATTTACAATAAACGCTGCAATATTTAAATAAAAATTGTAATTATTATATTAATTTTCAATGGGACTCTAATACTTTGTTATATAACGCGGTGTGCTTCTTTGTTTCTGAACATTGTGAGAGCAGGTGAAGGCAGCATGAGAGGAAACATGAAACATCTTAATAAAGGCTTCTCATGTGTCAGTCACATTCCTGCCTAAAAGTCTTTCTGAGGTGATCTGATCTACTCCACACAAGCTCGTTCAGGCATCCGTCCAGGTAAACGAGCCATATTAAAATCATAATTCAAAATATACAACCACCCAGAATCAGTAGCATAGCAAGACCCAGTTGCCACACACATTTACACCCACATCGGACAAATAAAATGATAGAATTTGCGACAGAATTTAAAGAACAAAAACAAACATGAGAAGTTGTTTGTTTTCGCTACAACAATCTAATCAAATCCTCAAACATCATCTAGATTTGCTGTTAGTTTACCAATGTGCAAATACAGTGCAGTGTCACATGTACCTTGTTTTCTTCTTCAGATGATATCGGCCACACCCCCCTCCACTAATGGCCCCGCCCATCAGAATGTATACCACCCCCAGACGGATGTCTTAAAGCCACTGCTGGCAGGGGTGGGAGACTTGAGTCATCTGAAGCGCCAGAGGCGTGTGTTATCTAAAGATGGGCGGAGTAACGTCCACATCGAGCATGCCAGTGGGCTTGGAGCTCTGTACCTGCGAGACCCCTGGACCACCGTTGTGGACATGCAGTGGAGATACAAACTAATCCTGTTCAGCGCCACGTTCGTGGGGACGTGGTTCATGTTTGGCCTGCTGTGGTACCTGCTGGCATGGGTGCACGGAGACCTGCTGGGTAAGTGAGAGAGACAGAATAACGTTTTTTAATTACCAGATCAAAAGTAATGAGCGGATTTATTTACCTAGTTATTAAGTAATGAGTTACAGTAATTGTATTACTTTTTTCTTGTAGTGAGGGGAAAAAGTAGAGTGAGGGATTACTCTTATTTTTCCTGTAATTTAATTACAGTTACTCTGATGTAATAGAACTAAATACTTTGAAATAAATTCAATAGTGGAAATGACATCAAAATTAAAATTCTTTCTTTAAAATCCATACTTCACTGTATCCTTTTTACATTTGTATACTTTAGTCAGCTAATAAGAATCATTTATGTAGTTATTTGAATGAAATAAATAAGGCGTTTCATGTCTATCCTTAAATCAATTCTATAAACAAGGTTGTCAGGATATAAAAAGTGATTAGTCATAAGTAATTAAATACTGTTTGGAAAGAGTCTTTTGTACAGTAATATAATCACACTATTGAATATGTCATAAACTAGTTATGAATTACTTTTTCAGAGTAACACTGATCACACCATTCATTTAACATTTGTTTGATTCAGATCATCTCAAGTCTACAGGTGAAAATGTTTGTCTAAATCCCCGATATTGATAATATCTTGTGAGAATAATTTCATTTTGCCCTCCTTGAGATGAAATGTCAAAGGAATATCATACAAACTCTTTTTATCGCTGGAAATGTGAAAACGTTTTTGCTCTTAAAAGTGAGTTAGTCTCTCTTGCTTTTTAATATTGCTTCATTATATCAGATGTTATAAAAACTAAAACTAATTTTGTGGTATAATATATTTCGACATTTGTGGCCATTTGCATTAACGTTGTTGACAATTTTGACAGTTGTCCACACCAAAATAGTATTTCCACATTAATTTCTGTCTTGTCACAAAACTAAATGAAATAAATTGATAATTATGGGAATAAACTAATAAGTGCATGTAAAGCAGCTCAGGTCTTACATAACATTAATAATATAAGGGTCAATGGCGAAAAGGGTTTTGAGCAGAAAAACAAGCAGCGTAATACTGCTTTAAATTGCTGTTGTTCCAAAAAATGTAACCTTTTTCTGTTTAATTTAATTGCATTTTTGTTTTTGTTTTTCTGAGCAAAAAGTAAATATCATAAAGTCTTACCTGTTTTACAGGAGACGCCCATTAAAATGTAATCTTTCTTGGCATATATACAATGAAAATAAGGCGAAGCTGTTGCTCAGCGAATGCCATTTAAATGTTGTGTGTGTTTTGTGTCCCGTCCCGTAGAGTTTGACCCTCCAGCCAATCACAGCGTGTGTGTGATGCAGATGCAGACGGTGACGGGTGCGTTCCTCTTCTCTCTGGAGACACAGACCACCATCGGTTACGGTTATCGCTGCATCACTGAAGAATGTCCGTCTGCTATAGTCCTGCTCATCATTCAGCTCCTCATCACCACCGCCATGGAGATCTTCATAACAGGAACCTTCCTCGCCAAGGTGCTTCAAAAGAGCCCACTGCCACAGAATTCATTTTCATTGAGTGTTGGTTTAAACATGTAAAGTAGGCATCAAACGGAAGTAGCTTTCACCATTTTAACTGTATCGTGACGTATACCCGACTTGAGTTCATCCACCCACAACTGATTGGATCGTTAAAGGATCCAGTCTTTGGCTGTTATGGAGGCTTTGATGATGTTTTGTGGGTGTTTATCAATCAATGTTTATGCTTCTAATTTAAAAAAAACGCTATATGTTTCACATATTTCACATAAGTCTATTGTTCACCGCTGTCCCTCTTCTAACAAAACGACTGGAGTTCTTCCGGTCTATATAAAGTCCCTCCTTCCGAAATGCTCTGATTGATAAAGCTGACCAGTTCTGTTATGATTGGCGGTTTTGAATGGTCTGTGCCTCTCAGTGCACGGGTTTTAATAAGCTTTGGCTTTTAGCTATAAATAGTAACAATGGAGTCAACTTCACACCATCAGTTAAAAACATTCGGATCCATCGAGGTGAATTATTTTCCTACTATGGCGAGGGAAATGACACCAGACCAAATTGCGTCAGACCAGTTATATTAATTAACACTAATAACATAAGTGTTAGTTTTGCCTTTTTATATTAAACCTCAGTTAGATAATAAAACAAGCAGATTGACCAGGAGACATTTGTAAGCAGGACTTCAGAGGATGTTTCACAGAAGTGTTTAAGAGGTAAGCGCACAAACACACAATATCAGTGTATTACACACAACAGCTTCACAGCGGATGTTAAAGTCATAAAGCTGTTATCTGACTGTTGGTAATCTTAGAATGTGTGTCGCTGAACTCTTATGACCAGCTGTAGGACTGTGATGAAAGTGAAAGAAGTTTAGTGTGTAGCTCAGTCAAATGTTTATAATCTCTGATAACCAAACACTACTCCAGCGGCTCTTTCTCTTCTCTGAGAAAGATCTTCGCCCCTTTTTTTGACGTATTCCTTTGGGTGGAGGTTACTAAAAATACTAGGAATAGTGACATCATAAACTCGGAAAGTAGAGGGCTGTAGTCTGAGAAAAGCGAATTCTGTTAAAGGCAATATCTGAAAAAGATGGGATTGCAGGGAACGTGCTCTTTAAAAGGTGGCAGATTCGATTGCCACTTTACGATCTGTCAGTCATTGCAGCCCTGCCCTGCCCTTGGGCCACAAGAGAGCTCGTTTCCAGAGGGTGAGGAGCAGTTTTGCGTGTAAACAGCGTGTAAGAATCACTTCCTAGCCTTGTCCGTGTGGTTATATCCGTTCCATATGATTGCGACATAGTTCAAGAATGTTAAAGTCTCTCTTTTTTTCTCTCTCTCTCTCTCTCTCTCTCTCTCTCTCTCTCAGGTGGCTCGGCCTAAGAAGCGCGGCGAGACGATCCGCTTCAGTCAGCACGCTGTGATAACCCATCATGACGGCCTGCCATGTCTCTTGATCAGAGTGGCAAACATGCGCAAGAGTCTTCTGCTGGGCTGTCAGGTAACTTCACTGTAGAGCATCAGCACTGAACCGTAACCTTCTAAAGTGAAGTGCCCTTCATAGACAGCATCTCTTTTTTTTCTCAGGTGACTGGAAAACTTGTACAGCCGTGTGTTCCTAAGGAAGGGGAAACAGTGGGTTTTGATCAGAAGAATGTGACTTTCAGTGTGGACACAGCGAGTGAAAGTCCGTTCCTCATCGTTCCTCTCACATTCTATCACATCATAGATGAAGAGAGTCCTCTGAGAGGCTGGGCAGCCAAAGGTACACAAAACATCCTCTGTCTGTGTGTTTGTGTGTTTGTGTGTGTGTGCGTGTGTGTTTGCTTGTTTGTGTGTGTGTATGTGTGTGTGTGTGTGTGTGTTTGTGTGTGTGTGTGTGTGCGTGTGTGTTTGCTTGTTTGTGTGTGTGTGTGTTTGTGTGTGTGTGTGTGTGTGCGTGTGTGCGTGTGTGTTTGCTTGTTTGTGTGTGTGTGTGCGTATGTGGTTGTGTTTGTGCGCGCGTGTGTGCTTTTGTGTGTGCGTGCGTGCTTATGTGTGTGCTTGTGTGTGTTTGTGTGTGTACGTGTTCAGACATTATAACACAACATTCTCACATTCCAAGCATTTTTATGAATTAATTGTAAACTTTCAAGAATGGTTTTGATCGATTATCATCAAAACGATCAATCAATTATTTAATAGAACACACATGAAGAACAGACAGTAACAGAAACACTTCATGATCCACATTAGCGTCTAAAATTGGATTGATTCAGATTATTTATCAGACGATTTTCAAAGATACAGACGAAAAAACATGTTTGTGTTTAAGTTGAATTAAAGGGACAGTTCACCCAAAAATGACAATTCTGTCACCATTTACTCACCCTCAAGTCGTTCCTAATCTGTTTATATTTCTGAACACAAAGAAAGATATTTGGAAGAATGTTAGCAAATTTCAGTTCTAGGGCACCATTGACTACCATAGTAGAAAATAATTGTATACGAAAAAAATGATATTTTGAAGAACACACTTCCAGAAGTCATTTCTACAGGTTTGGAACAGTTTGAGTGTGAGTAAATGAAGACAGCATTTTCATTTTGGGGTGAACTGTTCCCTTAACAAGATTGTTTGAGTAAGTAAAAATCAAGTGATTAATCGATCATGAGCATTTCTCTTTATTCTGCTGAACACGTCTCCTCACATGACGGTGAACACATGTCATAAATGATGAGGTGGTATCCACACGTCTCATACAAATGTTTCTGTCTGTCAGAAGGAGGTTGGATAGATTCGAATCGGGTCGACTTTGAGCTGCTGGTTATGATGAATGCGACGATAGAACCCACGTCAGCCACCTGTCAGGTGAGAACCTCTTACCTGCCCGACGAGATCGTCTGGGGTTATGAGTTCCAGCCCATCGTATCTCTCTCTCCAACCGGAAAATACGTGGCGGACCTCGCATACTTCGACAAAGTGGTGAAAACCAAGACCCTGCCTTCCTTCAGTCTGGCCCCTGCGAACAGTCCTGATGGTTACCACGGAGACGCCGATGGAACCGACCCCGAGAAGATAAGACTGGAGCAAAGATACAAAGCTGATGAGAAACAGACAGACAGAGATCACAGTGTGAGAGTCAGTAACGTCTGAAACTGATCATCCCGCCCAGTGCTTCTCAACGGATCTCACTTCAGAACTCGGATCATACACTGGACATCACAGAAACACTTCAAAGTACATCAAATACAACAAATAAGTCTACTCTAATACGTATATCTAAAGTACATTGGATTAACTTAAAGGTCAAGTATATTTTATTAGTATACTTTAGACTTTAGTGGGACTTCTGTTAGACCAGACTGGCCCGCTCTATACAAAAAAAGTGGGTAACGCTTTAGATTACTGCACGCATAATTAAACAGGATTTACTGCGTAACTAATTGTAACAATAATATACCTACATATGTGTAAATAAAGGGGAACAATATACAACGTTCGGGGAATAAAGGGGTAAGAGTGAGGAAAATTGAACAAAATGAGGGCTGTCAAATGATTAATCGTGATTAATCGCATACAGAATAAAAGTTTGTGTTTACGTAATATATGTCAGTGTACTGTGCATATTAATTTTGCCTATATTTGAGAAATATATACAAAAATATACAATTATTACAATTAACAACAGTTTATTTAGAATTTCAATTATTGGTAAATATAAATGAATACATTTAATATTTCCTAAATATATATATAAACAAGTATCTGTATTTGTTTATGATCATAAATACAAAATTAAAATGCAAAGTACAAAGATATATATTACGTAGACACAAACTTTTATTCTGGATGCAATTACTCACGATTAATTGGTTGACAGCCCTAAGAAATATAAAATATTTATTATGAAATTAAACCACTGAACTACTTGATAATCGCTTCAAAAGATCAACATTGCACCTTTTACACATTAAAGCTCAAAGATAACTCATAATAACTCATTTTTAAAATAAATGATTCCTGACCAACTATTCTGAAATCAATCCGATTAAAATTAATCCAAAAGTCAGGTGTAAATAGTTTAAAATAGAGTATAAATATCTTTTGACTTGTTTATTCCCCAAACATATTGTTCCCCTTCACCTACTGATATGTTCTGTAGAGGTACATTATTGTTACAATTAGTTAAGCTGTTTAATTATGCGGTACATTACGGGCCGTAATCTAAAGTTTTACCCAAAGGAAGTACTTTATTTTACGGTCCATTTGCCTAAAGCATAAAGTAACTATATTGGGATAGTTTCAGGTTTATAATATTTACTATAATAAGTACACAGCACAGTATGTTATCAGGGGCGTATTGACCGGTAGGACATTCTGTCAAAGCCCAGATCCCACCGATGGCCGTGACCAGGGGAAGACTGGCCATTGGGAGTACCGGAACTATTCCCGGTGGGCCGCTAACGCATGGGGCCGGATTGGATTCTTGGGCCGGACAGACAGACATATTATAAACGTGAATGCATGCAACCCGACGGCATTAGCGAGTCGGTCACCTGACCCCACGTCGACAGAAATGGTGGAGGGCCGATGTGGGCCGAATAGTCCTGGGCTGATTTTGCTTCCCAGTCCGCCCCTGAGCATGTAGATTGAAAACGGGACTGTAAAATAAAGTGCATCCCCAAAAAGTGCGCTGTTAAGTCGACTTCAGTTCAGTGTACTCATGCTTGAGTTACCCAAACGCACAATTAACATTAGAATTAGGACAAATATATTTGAAGAATTTGGTTCCAAAATAAGAGAACTTATAGTGAATACATGTTTTTATATTGTGCATTCCAATCAATATATCAATCAAACTTCAGTTGTTTTATTTTGATTAAAGACATAATAACTCAAAAGCACAGCTAACTAACACAATAAAAACATGATAACATATAAAAAACATTTTTTTATACGTAGTTATTTCATTTTGGCACCAAACTCTTCATTTATATAAGCGAGCACACTATCAAATGACAGATGATAACTCTGAGCTGCAATAATGTGAATTTTTCTAAGTTGCACATCCACCGGAGTTGAACGATGTTTATCTGACTGTTACTGTAATGTTGAATATCGGCTCTTTAGGACTCGATGATCTAAACGCACTTAGGTTTTGTACATTATGCTCTGTGCCTTTGTATATATACACATACTGTGACCCACAACAATACCGCAAGACTTAACAACAAGCCTATCATTAAATAACAAAACAACTGAAATACAGAAACATATCACAATATGGATACTGACCACTTTCATTTCAAATGGTTTAGGGTCACTGTATGTGCGGTTTATGAATGAAGATATTGATGATTCTTGTGTGTGTGATATCAATGTGCCTCTTAACACCTTATGACTGTATTTGACCTTACATTTTTTATATGCATTACTGAACCTTTAACATGTGATAATATTGTTTGACTGTGAATCATAACAAGGTGCTTGTAATGATGGACATCAATTGCTGTTTTTGCACATCTGACAGGTCAATAAGTGCAGACGTGTGTGGATAATAATGTACTGTTTGTGCGTCTACTCCAACTGAGTTTATTACTGTAATTAATAATAAATATTTGAAAGAAAACAGACACAGTTTTTCAAACTCTGTCATATTTCACACGTTCCAAAACTGCATAAAATACTTCACATTTGTATTAGATTATATGGTAACACTTTACATTAAATTACGCTTTTTAAGCATTTGTAAATGTGTTCATTAATGATTAATTTGTTTAAAAATGCATTATAAACTTATAATCATTAATGAGCACTTTTATAAATGCTTTATGAAGGGAACCTCAATGTAAAGGGTTACCGATTATATCACACTCATTAATATCTTTTTCAGATAAAACTGTATAAATATAACACTGACCTGAGATTTAGACTTGATCAGAGTTCTGAGATGTCTTGAGATCATATGTGTTCACCTCACAAACTCTGGAAAGGAAAGTTGACAAAATCATCATGTGTTTGGAAAACTTTGCTGTTTATGATATGACATTCAGAAACACATTTGATAAATAAATATAAATACCATTTTTTTCACTTGCTTCATGTCCGTAATCCATTAAAGATTCCATAAATCTTTATAAAGTAATTTGTGTGTTGGTGATAAGCTGCTAAATACTGAATGACTCTGAGAACACTGATATACACATCCCATACGCTTTACAAACACTGGACTCAGTCAAAGTCTGTCAAAACACGACATTCTGAGCAAGTTTAGTAAATATATATCGTTTAATAATTAAAAATGTTAGAATTATTGATCCCAAGATACACCTTTTGCTCACGGTGTTCGTGAAGCGCCATCTAGTGGTGAAACTTGTAAAGTATTATTTTTGCCATTTCATTTTTAACACATTTTCTCCGTAATGATAAACAACACACTTTACATTCGTCTAAATAGGGTTTGGGTCGTTCAGTAAACACTTTAGAAGAACAAGAGAAGGTATGAAATGATTTCTATGGACGTGTGGAATGTTGTAATAACGCAAGGAAGAATTGTGCTGAATTTGCTCCATGGGGAATAACTGGACTTCGTTTGTTTACACGTCACTGTGTGCAGGAATGTGGCTTTAACTGGCTTTATACAAATAATTCTAAAAAAACATTTCACAAAAACGTGTGTGATTTGAGCCGTTTTTGGTAGTTGCGATCATAGGTTTGAACAATTGCCGGATTTGTACTAGTCAAGCTTTTTCTGCAGCATTCCGGACCGTTTGATAAATATTGATGAGTTTTATTCCTTTAATTCAACAGATTCACTGTGAAATATACAAACACCAGCTGCACTGACACACTAAAGGCAGAAGGTCAACGAGCAAAGACCAAACACTTGAACCCTGAAAGAAGAATATAAATAAAATCACACTGTAATTATTAATACGGTCAAAATTATTTGAAAGTAATCATCTGATGTTTGACGATCAGTGACGTGTTTCAATCAAACTCCATTCTGTCAATCACATTGCAGTGAAAATTGTGGATTTTAATAATTTGTGTCAATATTCTACCGCTTTTGTGCTCGTAAAAACGTAACAAGAACTCTGTTTAATTTATGACGCAGTAATTATTATTTGCAGGCATTAGATTTGCTGTTTATTTGCATGCCTGCAAAATCATAATGGATAATGGTACAAATATTTTTGTTAAATGTATAATTTTGACTGCACAATAAAATCAGCTGTTTTTTATGTTGTAATCTTGCAACAAGTGATTCGATTTTAAACTTTTGATTTATTAGAATGAAATAACAGGATAAATTCAGCCTCTCAATGTCAAAAGTGTCCCATCAATCTGAATTCAATACAAATCATTGTTCTTGTCGCACCATCAGTAAATCAGAACTCGATCCCTGATATCAGACTGATTTCTGTAACAACAACACTACTTGATAACACACTTTTAACAAAAATATAAAGCACGTCGAATTGTACATTAATTTAAGTTTGATTGTTTTCTCAGTGCACTCTCTGCAATAACATTTTATTGTGATGATCATACGTCCGTTATCTTTATTCTATTCTTTTAATACAATTATGGTTCGCATTCATTATAAAATACAGCCTAACTTTTAACACTCTCCTGCGAATTAGCATTTAAACTTTCATATAAACGAAATACGAAAACGAATAGACACGAACAGAACAAAAAAATGAAAATGAAAAAAGAAACTACAGGAATGACTGCGGGAGCTTATTTACAATAAAGACAAAACTTGTGTGCTTATCTTCAGTCTGTAAGGAGCATCACTCTTCAGTAATTATATTAAAAATCATTAAATACCCACCAGAGAAACGATAAAATATGTTGTTTAGTTTTCAGACGGGATTCAAAAATAAAAATGAAAAAATCGACCAATATTTGACTTTTTTTAAAGAAACAATTTCAAGAATTAATTTCAACGAGGCCTTTAAATAGTGAACAAAAACATTTTAAATTAACTGAAGGGATTCATTAACGTCTGTTTATTTACACCGAACTAAACTACACAGTTTGATAAATATAATCAGCCATTGATATTTTATAACAACTCGATATAAAAAAATTATTCTTCTGCCATGAGCACGAATAAATATAGGATACATTTTTTATACTTTTGGAGCTCGGTGACTTTTGGAGTAATCTCTGTTTAGACGTGAAATATTTCAGATCGACCCACGACAATTCTATACATTCTTTCTCATCTAAATGATGAAGTGATCGCTCATGTGTATAGACATTGTTCATTTTCAAAACGGTTTATTAAAAACAAACAATAGAAATAAGTGCTGGTCTGACAATCCAAACGTTATACTGGTCCTCAACAATCTTGCTGAACTACGTAATGAAATCGTGTTTATTATCGTCCTCTTTTTTTCTAACAAACACACTTTTCGATCCAGTAACAGAAGACAGCATGCGCGTAAGGAGGTACATTCTCTGGTGATATGACATGATACAGAAGTCAAACAACGAACTAATGATTTAAAAAAATATGAGATTCAATTCAGTCCAACACATTTTAGTAATACTTCAAATCGCTCGAATGTACGTTAACACTTTTGTTTAAACCTCGCAAAGTCTGTGGTTCAGCGACAAAAGTTACCCTGTTTACCTTGGCTGCGTAAAACAAAAACAGAAGCCCGTCGACACAACGAGAAAAAGTTTACGCGCTCCGTTTACATCCCCAAAATCGCAGCGGCTTCAGATGTCAATCCGAGAGTGTAACGTGGAGTTCTTGGCCTCGTGGTCCCAGTACGAGTAGAGCTCGCTGGGCTGCCGGGAGCAGGTGAACTGCAGCCCCGCCGCGCTGTTGGACGGAACCGGCGAGGGAGCAGCCGGAGACGCGCTCAGCTGCTGCGCCTGGTGCTGATGGTGAGCCATTCCGTTATACGAGTTCATCATGTTCGGCAGACCCATGGCTTGCATTCGGCTGTACGGGTTGTACGACGGGGCGGACAGTCCTTTAATGGGACTCATGTTGCCGTTTCCCATCTGGCACGAGGCGTAAGTCATCGGCGGCGGCTGCGCGAGCGGCCAGCTGTTGTTCATGAAGCCCGACTGGATGTACTTCGGAGCCGAGATGTATCCGCCGTATGCATCCCCGCCGAAGAGAGACTTGCCCGGTTGGAAGTGAGCCACCGACGGTCTGAACGGGCGCTTCATGCGCCTCCGGCGCCGGTAGTTTCCTTTCTCGAACATATCCTCACAGGCCGGGTCCAGGGTCCAATAGTTCCCCTTGCGCTCCCCGCCGCCCTCCCGGGGAACCTTGATGAAGCATTCGTTCAGACTCAGGTTGTGTCGAATGCTGTTTTGCCAGCCCTTCTTGTTTTTCTCGTAGAAAGGGAACTTGGTGATGATGTACTGGTAAATACCGGACAGCGTCAGTCTCTTCTCCGAACTCTCTCGGATGGCCATGGCGATCAAAGCCACGTACGAGTACGGCGGCTTCTGGGACGGGTCCACTTTCTCCGGATTTTGCTCTTGGACCGATTCATCTTTGGCCGATTCCTCTTTCTTCACCGTGTTGGTGTCGTGGACCATCAGAGCCATTGCGTCATCATCTAAGCTATGGTAAGATGCCATCACTTGAAAAACATAACAAGCGCAAAACATCAAAACAATGAAAGGAAAACACACATCAAGTTTGTCTGGGACGATAAAGCTCGCAGTGCTCATAACGGGACGCGCGTACCTGAGTTTTAGGTCCTGTGGATCTGTTGCTCGTGCATCATATGATGATGGTTTTCGAGAATATTGCGCGTCTGTGTGTAAAATAAGAGCTCCTCTCTCGCGCTCCTGACACTTGAGTTTTACTGTGATCGGCTCGCGCTCTCTGGGTTCTTGAAGCTCGAGACTTCTTCTGGATGATCCTGCGCGTTTTTTTCCTCTCGTGAAATGCGAAACTTTGCTTTCGTCACGACCTCATAATGTTCTCATCGTGTTCCGCTTTCGTCACTTCAAATCAAACGATGCTTTTAAAGGCGAGTGTTTGTATATATCAGTTGTGACCTCATCTTCTTTAATTGACAGTCTTGAGACAATTAAACCATTATTTTCCTTTCTCCTAGACATATTTAATTGCCTTATTTCTAAAGTATTTTAAGCATCCATTTTTAACATTTATTGGATACATTCAGTAAATATGGATTAATACTATAACTTATTATAATTAATTATTTAACATTTTTACGTTTAACATCCACAGAAACTTTTTGTTGTTGCACTAAATGTTTTTTAATAGTGAAAACATTAATTGTTATTAAGGGAAACCTTCGACTGCTTTTTACAACGAAGGACCCTTTTCACATTTATTTTGAAGAGTATATAGTAAAGTTGTTATTCAAATGATATTATATGGATAAATATAATCATAATGTGGGGTATTTATCTATTTTTTTAAACCATTTAATATTTGATACCGTTAAGCACAAAGCCCATGTAGAATTCCGCATTGAATTATTGTTCGAAATAGCACGTGTTTGACCACCCAGATCTTCATTCTCTCTCTCTCTCTCTCTCTCTCTCTCTCTCTCTCTCACCACAGGTGTAACAGGTGTGTTCTCTGTATGTCATCAGGTTTCTTCACGCCGCGCTGCAACCATAAAGAATACCATCGAGCTCAAACATGCGCGTGCCATTATTGCATAACCCATTAAATATATCCGAATGTCTGTTTCTCTATTTTTTTTCTTAATTTACAGCATGAAGGGTTGCTCCGTTTATCACTTTTAATTGAATTTCTATTGAATTATTTTAGTCTTTGCAACTGCGCAAAAAAGTGCGGAGGGTCGTCAATTTTCTTTAAAAGTTGTATTTGTTGACATTACGTAAGATTTATTATGTCGTTACGCGCAATGTCTGTCACATAATTTCGCGACCCAATCCTTATTCTACAAAGCAGATAGAGCCCTTCAACAGGAGACATTTGCATCTGATGCATAATTAATCGAGCAGGCTTTTATTTAAAACAGAGATTAAACAGATATAGAGCACATGCAGAAGTCTCCAAACATCCTGTCAAAGTCTTTGAAAGAAGGATGTTTATGGTTCAAAGTGCAAGAATGCGGCGCGTGGGGTCAGTAGGACCTGATGAGATTCATTTCAACTATTATGCGGCCTTATCTCTCACTGACTGAACATGTTCACATCATTTAATAGAAGTGTATAGAATCTAAAAACGAAACACGCGAAGAAGGGTCAAGAACTCTGACGGCTCTAACATTGACTTGATTAATTATACAATATTAATTTCACTGTTACACCCACTTATACAACAAAAGACATTAGAAACGCATTTGAACACATTATTATTTAAAATTGTGTCCACTGGATGAGGCGAGTCGCGAAAAACCAATTGAGAACAAACAGGTTGTCATGTCGCGTCCGGTGTACACGGCGTCAGGTATGAGAAATAAAATGAATGACATTTTACATAAATAAACAAAACAATTGAATGAATGAGCAAATAGTCAAATATTCTTGTGACCCAGTTCGTGAATCTGTCAATCTGATTCTGAGGAGCATTGAAACAATCGTTCTCATGTCTCACACAGTGAATATGAAATATATCAAGGTCATACTCTCACACAATGTTCAAAATTATTATGTAGACTGATTTAATGTGGACAACAGTAAATCACACAAAAAAAGACATTTCACAGACTGGGTCACAAATGAGACCCGGGATCACAAAACAAGTCTTAAGTAGCACGGGAACATTTTTAGTAATAGACAAAAACACATAGTATGGGACAAAATTATAAATTTTTCTTTTATGGCAAAAATTATTAGAATATTAAGTAAGAATCATGAAGATATTTTGTAAATTTCCTGCCTTAAATATAACGAAACTTTATTTTTGTGAGTGGATATCCTGTCACAGTTCCTCTGATTAACAAGACCATTTTCTCAATATTTAGATTTTTGGCACCCTCAGATTCCAGAGTTTTAAACGGTTGTATCTCAGCCAATTATTGTCATATCCCAACAACTCATACATCCATCGAAAGCTAATTTATTCATCTTTAGGATGATGTAACAATCTCAACTTCCAAAAATTGACCCATACTTTCCTGTAGCTCAGTGGTAAGACAACGCAAGGTTGTGGGTTTGATCCCGGGGGATTGCAAATACCTATGTAAAATGTATAGGATACAGCAATGTATGTTGCTTAGGATAAAAGCGTCTGCCAAATGCCTAAATGTGAATAGTTGTTCAAACCTTTAGATTATATCTTGAGAACACGGGTGCATTTACGAAGCCATCCACATTAAACTTCTTTCAAAAACATATAAAGGAATGTTTAAAGACCCCTCGAAGAAGAACATTAATGTCAACTCAGAAACTCTTCATGCATGAACCACTACTGAACCTTCAAATCTAAATGTTTCTCTGTCGAGTGAATAAGAAGAAAGAATGGACCTTCACTCAAGTAGCTGACCTGATGGGGCATTATTTAAGGGTGGAGGGCCTTCCTCACTTTGTAAACCCCAGGATTGACCTCTGCCTTAAATGAGAAAACCCAAAGGGGCTCTCAGCTCTTCCTGAAGGTGCTCAGGCATTCTGCTTTAAGAGCGGAGGCTGTGTTTTTCTTTCTTATCAGTCGAAGGAAGCGAATGGGAAGTTCTAAGCTCTTCTGCTAACAACCCTCCTGTCAAATGATTATAATACACGACACACCAGTGACTGCATCCGCACAGCACACTCGACACATATTTACACAACTCTATACTAATGATAAACAATTCAGTCATTCCAACGGTTACAGAAAGACTCTGTGTTATGTTATCAGTTTGCGCTGCTGGAGCGAGAACTACTGTGAGCTCATTCTACCCAAACATGTAAATAATAACAGACTGATAATATCAGACTGAATTGTATTGTTTGTTTAATAGACCTATCCTCTAAACACTATATCTCCAGCACTTTATAAAATAGACCCATAGATAAAAAAATAAACAAAGCCTACATTTATGAATAACCCTATATTTTTCATTTATTTTATGGAAATTAAAAGCGTCTGCTAAATGACTAAATGTAAATGAACGCAGTTATTTTCACATCCCGCCATTTATGCTTTAAATAGCATTTCATTACGCTTGAAGTCTTTTTATCAACACATATGCCTGGACGTGTACTGAGAGAAGAAAGTCTGTGCAGTCGGAACACAGGCTGCGTGGCCTGAGGATCAGGGTTTGATGTTTATCTGCCGCGCGCAGCCGCAGGAATCACATGCGCCTTTGATCGCGCGAGAGGAAACGCGCTCACGCGAGCTATTTCTGTCTCACCTCTGCTCTCGTGCTTCTGGCTGGAAGCAGGTGAAGCTGTTCGACCTTACAGTGCACTTTACTGAGGTCACAAAAAGACACGTTGTGGATCTATTACCATGCATTCTGTACGTTTGGTTATTTTCATTCTTTTCTTCATTTTGACACCCTTATTGTTGTAATGCGTTTAGAAGCTTGGTAATGCTAAACCGTAAAATGTTTAAACAAATAAACTCGCATTATCTGATATATATCACTGATGATATCTGATCATATCACTGATTTATTGACTAAATGACCGATGTTAGGCGGTAACTGCGCAGCTCAAACTGGACATGAAGTAGTCTTCGGCACATTCCGGCGGACTTCGGTGTGAATAAAAACATTTCATTAAAATCAGATGAATTCACTTGAAGGGTACATCACACCGCACAATGCAGATAAAGATCTCGTTTTCGTTGCTCGCGTTTCTTTTTCCTCCTTTTTCCAGAATGTTCTTTTCCGATTGAAATCACCACCAGATGCGACACCGCGTCTAACCGTGACGTCACTTTACATTTATATATATATATATATATATGAATATATCATGTTGTTTAAACTTCTATGTGCTTTTGGAGAACAAAAAACAGGGTTGATTTTCGTAAGGGATTTGCCAAAACAATAACACTTCCATCTTCACTTTCATTCACATAAACGTGCGCGCGCACACCCCTCTTCTCCATGAACGCAGGTTAAAGACTGTTGACATCTTTATTGCGGGCTGTTTTGCTTCTGTATTCAACAGGTGTTTGACTCTCATCTGTGTCCGTCCTATGACAAAGAATTTGGTACATAAAAATAGTCATTTATTGCCTATAGTACAAAAATTGCTTTGACCTTAATAAGCATTATTCTATATTCTTCTTTTTTTGTCTATAGAAAACATTGCAGGATTACGCGATTGATACAGACACCTAACACGTTACAATTTATAATGTTCTCAGACTCATTTAAGACCTCACTTCGTCTCGAATGTTTCTTATTAAATTTAAAATAGAAACAACAGACAAATAAGACAATAGATTAGATTTAATAAGTAGAATATATATGATGTAACAGCGTGATCATTTGCGTGACCCTTCTAAACGCGGAAACTCTTGAGAACACACAGTTGAGATTTTTGGGGGTCTTTAACATTTAGGGGGCGAGAAAACATCTCCATTTTAAATCGTTTTACTTCTTGTTTTCTATTCGACAAGTCTGTGATCTGTCATGTCTTGGCTGTGGTGTGCGCGCGCGCGTGACGCAGCAGGTGATGTGAAAGACTGACGCTTCAGTGTCCTGTTTATACTGAAGTCCACTCTTGTCTTCCTGAGGGAAGTGAAAGCACTCGGCAAGGACATCACTTTATACATGTTTAACTCGCTCTCTATGCTTTAGTTTGTTTCAGTCACACACAAAACTTTATGTTAAAGACACGTATGTATGTCGTGCCCAGCGAGCTATACTCGACGTCTTTTAAGTGTCCCGGAGGAAAACGTCCTTTCTCATAGTGTGATCAAGTTCTCAGGTTGATAAGTATCAACGTAATCTAAAACATCTATATAAATGTGAGAAATAAAAATAGATTATTGAGGTTTACAGCATGACATGTGATTTCACGTCTTGTTCACATTCTCATAGTGTTGCTGGTAGTCCAGTAACTCAAGACCCCGTGTGCGACGGTGGGGGGCGGGTTGCGTGTCGGGGTTTCGCTGAGGATCAGGCCCCGCTCGGGCGAACACGTCACCCTCTTTTGAAGGCAGTGGAAGGTTACTTCCCTGCAGGACCTCTCCTCGGGGGTCATGCGCCGGCCCCCGATGCGACCCGGTTCCAAGGAGAGGAAGGGGCTCGGGGCGACCCGGAGAGACGTACCCCAGCGGTCTCGGTCCGAGCCAATGTGTTCTCAATCAGAGGAAACACAAACAAGGGTTTGATTCGAGGAAAGGCCAGGGATCCTGCGCTAGCGCTGCCCGCCGCACACCGGCAACACACGTCCCTCCTGGAGAGAAAGAGGAAGAGAAAGAAAAGAAGGAAAGAGAGGCAAGAAAAACAAACACCTTCTTGTTAACCAGACGCAGAAGCGGCAGGTTCCTGTCGCCCTGATCCACGTTCCCTCTCCTCCATCTTGTGGGCGTCTCTCTCCCTCTCTTTCTCTCTCTCGGCGCGGGCCGTGACACAGCTTTGCCCCGTGTTAAGCAAAACAAACAAATGCAGAGATTAAGACGAAGCCTTTGCCTAATGAGTGACAGATGAGAACGGAGCCAGGCCTGCCATTCCACAGGTAACGACACAAGACTTCAGAATATCACATACTACAGACGAGCACCCTACATAGTCACCTGCCTTCTAGTCCCACAAAACTACAAATCACACTTGAGATCTCTTTCATATCTTCATTATTTCTCCCACGTGTAAATGGAAACTTCGGGAGTTCATCAGATGAGATAAAGAGTCTTGGGTGTCTTCCAAACCCGCAGGTTAGTGGGTGATTCATCGCTTCCGCACACACTCGTGCAGACACAAACTCTTTCTCGTCATCAGCCGAAGCATGTCGGACTGTGGAGGAACCGCGAGACCCTCCGGATCCATGTGAAGACTTCTGTGTTGTGTCTCAGTCGATTGATAACACGAGATAATGCTGAAGAGGACAGTTCCTCCCGTCTGCACCCCGCACCAGAGCCAATTACCCAGAAATCCATGCGGCACCCTCACAGCGACAAAACCACAAACACTAATGCTTCCGTTACATGCGGGAGACATGTGAAGAATCCCTAACATTCATCATGGCAGACAGAGAAACACGCTTTCTCAATCATTCAGGCTCTACAAAAAAGTGTGCTTGCTATTAGTATACTTCTTTTAAACTGAATATAATACTGAACTTCCTCAATCTTTTGACGGAGATACACTTTGTAAAAATATCTTTTTGGCTTGTCGTTGTTTTTACTCATTTGATTCACTAGTCTATTAAATAATTTTTCCACACTCTTGGGCATCTTATAAACATCGAAAAGTAAACATTCTTTTTTTTGACTTTAGAGGAAAAACACACGTGAAACTAACACTGATCATCTTTCAACACAGTCATAGAAATTTACTTTGAAACTTCAAGAACACAATTAAATGCGTGGTTGAATTAATACCTCTATTGTAGTATACTTAGTGTAACAGAATGTATATTATAAGCATGGTGTTAATTTCACTTCAAAGTATTTTATAAACTAAAATGTTAAGCCCAGGGACTACAGAAAAAGGATACTTACTACATAAAGTATACTTAAAGGCAGAGCCGGCCCTCTCTATAAGCAAAGGCTGATTAGGGCCTCCCCACCACTAGGGGCCCCCAAGAGCACAAGAATTACAGTTTTTTATGATATATTCACGACGACACACATACATACATCGTCTCATGTAGGGCCGTACCCACAATTTCTTTCTGTGGTGTGTGACAGAAGTTGGGTAATTATTAAAAAAATAATTGGAGTAACTGCGGAATTTACTGTAGTAACTGTGCTTACCATAGCAAATTTTGGCCTACATACAAAGAAATTGACGCGTGTTTAAACTAAATAAACAAGACACATAAGCTCTTTTTTCAGCAGAATAAAATGATGGATAAAATTAAATTAAATAATTAAAAATTATACATATTATTGACAGCCGTGAGGTTAATAAGCATTATAATAATAGTAAAGGTTTGAACACATATTGGTGTTTGCTACAAGAGACCAGCATCAGGTAAGATTGTTTTTGTTCAGTGGTGTTCTTCAGTAGACACAACACACTCCCGTCATCATCACACACACACACAGCTATTTATAACAAAACAAAACCTAAAATGACACCAAAACACATCCACCCTGTTTCCATTTCAAGTTACATGTAAACAGATAAGGATGTATTTACACAATATTCGACCCAAAATAACGCACGTGTACGCTATCATCTCTTGTGATGCAACAAAAATATCAATGAGAAAAACACATTTCACGTCATCAACACAACAGATGAAAAAGAGAACAACAATAAACATAAAACAGTATTTTAAAGACGCTCGTGTTTGTGAATGAAAGATTTAACAGTGCTCTTTTACAAAACTTCCTCAAATGACCAGAATCAAAAGAATAAATATTTTTATATTTGGAATGAAAAAAACGAAGCCTACTTTACCGGATATTGACAGTATATAGCATTGACACTTTTAAATAAAACACCCCCAAATATAATTCTCATGACTGTTTAACACTCCTACTCTAACTTTTTTATTATTCGTATACTGTGTTCACACGCGTGATTCATAGCTTGAGATGAACATTTCAAACGCGCCGCTAGATCGCGTCTATGCGCGTCTTTGCACTGACTTTGTATGTAATTTACTCGCGGCGAACGCTTAATTCATGTATGGTGTGAACACAGCATTAGTCATACTTGAAAGACTTTTATTTAAAACAAGAATTTATTATTCAAACGACTCATTCGAGCGTGATGTATAACAATTGAAGCGTATAATTGTTCCTTCTTTAAGTTTATTTTATTTCATCTTATTTTTTTAAGGTTAACTGTGTTGACTGTGTAGCGGGCACAATAGCAGAAAAAAATGATTCTTTAAACCAACAGGTTAAAACTGGTTAAAGAAAAATGCTGTAAAAATATGGACGACACCAAAGATTGATTTAAACAGAAAATGTCAATTTTTGACCAAACCATTTAGAACAAAATGCAATGCTGCCTTAAAAACCCCTTCACTTTTCCTGATTAAGATGAGTGAAATATACAGCTGTCTCATGTCGTTCAATGTGTTTGTGTTGTTCAAATACTTATACTTATACTTATCTTAAGGGATTCACGCACAAACACTTAAAGAGCCTGTGAACTCAATGACTCGCTGTGACAACCTGCCCAGTCAAGTCTGTAGACCAGAGA
This sequence comes from Triplophysa dalaica, assembly GCF_015846415.1. Lineage (NCBI taxonomy): Eukaryota > Metazoa > Chordata > Actinopteri > Cypriniformes > Nemacheilidae > Triplophysa > Triplophysa dalaica. The sequence continues at coordinate 656,125 of NC_079544.1, read as the reverse complement.
GCAGTTGTGATGATGAGCGAGCAGATTTGTTGTGTATCTGCAGGACACCGAGACCCGTTCTCTCTGTTCCGTCTCGGTCTCTCTGAGAACACAGTGTCATTGAATCCTCGACTCTCCATGTGTTTATCAAACATGCTGATAGACTCGCCTGTGTCTCCTTCTCTCCGCCAGAACAAGTAAATCAGCAAAAAGACCTCAAAGGAGGCGTCTTCTAGATTTGAGATTAAAAGGGGTCAGTGGATTGCTCCCCCCCTTTAACGGTTTCAAACATGATCTCAACAATGTCCGGGACAGTGCTCGCATTTGCACAAAATCTGCAAAGATTAAGAGACACTTGTAAGAAAAATTACAGATGAGATCTCAGTTATTTCTCATAGATATCAATAGAGAAATCTGAAGCTTGTTCTTAAGTGTCCTGTGGATCTGGTAATGAATGTATTGTGGACAGTGTTGGGTGTAACTAAGTAATAAGTTACTGTAATTGAATTACTTTCCCCTTTAAAAATTAAAGTAATGGTTAATTTAATTTAATTACAGTTACTTCTGATGTAATTCAACTAAATACTGTGTGTAATATATTAAACAATGGAATTGACATCAAAATCCAAACTCTAACTTTAAAATATGTGCTTTAATGTATAATTCTTTAGTCAGTCAATAATACTTTATGTAGTTTATATGATTTATTTGAATAAATTAAAAGAGCTGTTTCATGTCTATCATTGAATCACTGAACTAATCAAAGTTGATATAAGATATAGAAAGTCATTAGTAAAAAGAAAGATAATTTTTGGAGAGAGTCATTTGTGAAGTAATCTAATTACATGATTGAATATGTAACTAGTAAGTAGTAATTCATTACTTTTTATTAGAAACTTGCTGAATGTGGATGGCCTTTGCAATTGTACTTGAATGTTTTTAAACATTTGTTATGTTTCTGTGCATGAGTGAATGGATGTATTATTTGCGTATGTATAGATTTACGTATATTTATTTTTATCTTTTTCGTTATATTTTATATCGTATGTTTTTGGTGATTTTGTCCTTCGATGTACTGTCTGCTATAATTCAATCTCAGTATTGCTAAGCAGAAAAGGAAAATAAACTTCAACTTCATCTTATGAATTTGAACAATTACAGTCTCTATTGTTTGTTTTTATTATTATTCGATTTTAGCTGAAACATCTGAAAACAAAGTTAACACTTAAAACACAACCGAGAATTGAAATCCCCTTACTCAAAGTTGTTGAATGAACTTAATTAAATTAAGGAAAACTTTTCCTCGGAATTGAATTACATTTCTCCAACCAAATCTAATTTGTTTGAAATGATTCTTTATAATCTTGTTGTATGAACTACACATGCACATTTACATAAAACCAATATAAAAAAACAAATTTTATTGACTAGATTATTTAATGAAAACACACAAGAACATTTGTTTATTTTATAATTTTTGGACATTAATTAGACATTATTTCATTTAAATTCAACAAGAAGATATATTTAGTTAATAAAATTCAACAGAAATACAAAAGCCTTATCGAAGGCAATGCTTTTCTGAACAATGGTTACCACAAAACACAAAAATATGACAAACTCTTCAAAACCTTAAAGATAAATGAACATTAAACACTAACAAAAAAAATGCATAAAATAACACTTGTTTAAGAAAATTACTCTCAAGATGCAGCTATACGCGAAGCATCCTTGGAAATATAAGTCCTCTGCCCAATTGTTACTGTTTTATGTTAACACAACACAACTCCTTTATGTTGTCCCGACATTAATGGATTCAGTTATATGACTAAACATAAAAACATCATGGTTACCAAATTCAAAAAAATTCAAAAGTTGTGTTGATTTAACTTAAGCAAATTAAGTAAATTTAACAAGATTTTTTTTTGGAGAGCCGAACTATACAAGAGCAATTCTGAACCCAAAAATTTTAATAGAAAATAAAATAAATGTATTGCTCTGGACAAACTTAATCCTTTCAGTCCATCAGATCTCCTTCACTGTGAAAGAGCAGCATCTGAGCAATAATGATTCCTTGTTTAGTAAATATTAAAGAATCCTTTTCTGGCCTTCGAGCAGCACTATTGTTGTGTATTCTTGTCTGGAGAACCATTCCACAGGTCAACAGGACACAAACGGCTGGTAATCTCGCATCGTTTCTTTGAGCCAGACGCTGAAACGCTAGCTGCCCTCCAGCGCTCGCTTTCCCTTTTAACGTTTCGCTCAAGCGAGGCCTCGCTGCTGGAATGTTAAGCTCATACAGGAAGCGCTCGCTCAAATCAAAGGCAGCAGGTGAGTGACAGGTAACCCAGCGTCTCAAAAACGCCTCGCACCTGCGAGGAGCTCTGCCTCGTCTGCGCCCCCCTGCGCTTAGACTTGACCCCGGCCCCCGACCTCCCACCCTGCAGGTGTGTTTCAGCATTGTTCACAACAGATAAGCAGAACCGATCTTCTGACACTGGCACACATGAGGGTGAGCAGGCGCAGCTTTAAGTGTCAAAGACAAGAACTGAGAGATATATACACGCACACAGAGAGAGAGAGAGAAGCTTTGTGTCTGCTGAGAACACATCAATGAAATCTATAGACCACAATAGACCCAGAGGAACATGTTATTATTGCTCAAGAGAGTTCTCAATTGTGTTCATTTTTGTCTCATATGTCTCTCTTAAGACTGCTTATAGGATATAAAAAATGAGAAGTGTTATATGGGGTTCACACCTAAACGAGTTTTGCGCGAGTAAATAACATACAAACTCAATGAAAAAGACGCAAACAGACGAGAATCATTTCTATATTTTCTTGTCTTGTGAGACAGACATTTGAATGATTTCACTTCTTTTGTTTGTTTTGTGACCTGTGAGTTTTTGTCTGATAAAGTAATTGTTATATTGTGTGAGACATTAGATAAACGGTCATCCGGTCACGGGCCATTTGTTCCGCTCACGTTTCACTGCTCATTCAAATTTAGATTTCACTTTATGAAAGTTGTCTATACAAACTCATTTTGTGTGAGGAAACGTTTTGACATTCTGCAGATATAAGACATCAGTTGATTTAAACCCACTGAAGTTCAAGCGTTAACCCGTGTAATCTCTCACAGAGAACTCTCTCTTTTAAAGGATCTAGAGTGTTATGATGCTGTTGGCATGAGTTGTCCTGTCAATCATCTGACAGTCCCTCCTCCGAGCCACATCAACATGAGCTGTGAGGATGTTTACTGCACCCCTGATGGCTACTAAGTGAACAAAACACGTGCTGCACTTTGTGTCACACCAAGGAAAACACAACAGAAACAGCAAAAAAATTTATGAGTAACGATTTTATCTAATCCAAATGTAAAATATAACTCCTTTAGAAATCAAATACTTGAAGTACAAGTATTTGTTAAGTGCACTTAAGGTATTATTTTAATACTATTTGGCTAATTTAGCCCACGTTTTAGTCTCCAAAAGTGTACTTTTAAGTGTACTTGAAATATACAAGTTCATTTTGAGTAAACACAAACACATTACTGCAGGTGAAGTTATAGTACATGCTCAATACTTGTCTCACAATTGTGACCCTGGACAACAAAACCAGTCATATGAGTCAGTTTTTCAAAACTTCATAAATAAGTGTTGATTTTGACTGTAAACATGTTTGCTGTAGTTATGCGGGTAGTTGACAGCAACTTACATTTACAAGTCTTTATCTTTACAGAAACAAGACGATAAAATAACAGCCTCATGCAAAGCATTCTGGGAACCAGAAATCCACATAAACCTTTTTCATCTTTTTTTCAAATTTTGGTTCCCAGAATGCTTTGCACGAGGCTGTTAATTTATCGTTTCTCTGTAAGGATAAAGACTTGTTAATGTATAATGATCATTTATCTTTGAACAAATTGTTGCCAGTAAATACATAAATGTAAATCTACTGTAAATTACTGCCAGTAACACTGAAATTTCTCTAGTGTATGTTTTGTTAGGAGGGGACAATATCGGCCGACATACAACGATTGAAAACCCTGGAGGTGTGTTTCCGGCCATTTCTGTTTGAGATTTTGCTGCATCCACTCACAAAAAATAAAGTTTTGACATATTCACGATAGGAAATGTACAAAACACACTGTAAAACTTTGCTGTAGTTTTTGCAGCAGTTTGCAAAAGTAACTTACTGTATATTTAATAACTACTTAATAAACTTTCCAATTATCAATGTTTTTAATTACTTTAATCAAAATTTGATTTTTAGATTAAAAATGAGCAAGAAGAGACGTGAATTAGCACAGCAACACTGCAAAAAATTACATTCTTCCTGAGCATTTTCCTCTTGTTTTTCTGTAAAAATATTTAAAACTTCTTAAATCACGATACATTTACACAACAATAAAAGTGACCCAAGATATTTAGTCTTGTTTTATGAAAGAAAAATATATAAAGTAAGTTTAGGCTTAAAACAACAAACAAGTTACTGGCAAACCTGCTGCGAAATTACACTTTACAGTATATACTTATGCAACATGATCTTTACTTAATACCCTAATGATTTTTGGCGTAAAAGAAAAATCGATCCAGGGTCACGTTTCATTTATTTGGTGAAAGTACACTTTGAAGTAGGCCTGTATGTAAACTAGTAGTTTAGTGGAAGATGGTGGTCTAGTGGGTTAAACCACTGAACTGGTAAATCAAAGGTTGCTGGTTCGATCCCAGCAGCCACCACCAGTGTGTCCTTGAGCAAGACACTTTACTCCATGTTGCTCCAGGGGGATTGTCCCTGTAATAAGTGCACTGTAAGTCGCTTTGGATAAAAGCGTCTGCCTAAATGTAAATGTAAAGTATTTTTTAGGCTCCTCAAACGAATAAAAGCCAAGAATACATATATATTATGAGTTTTATAGAAATTATCTCCCTCAAAGGATTAAATACAGGTATACAACGACTCGGCCATAAGGAGTAGACTGAACGTACACATCATGTTTAACTTTAAACGTAACCGCACACGTAAATACACTTCTTTTTTGTAAGGGTCGCACCATCAACGCTAAACGAGGATCACATACTATAATATAGAAGTTAAACACTTGTGAGTACAGTAACAGAGACAAAGCATAACACAACACAACACAGGCAAAACAAGACGTGTCAATGTGTTGAGACAGACAGACCGAGAGATGAGAGGAGATAAATATCCCACTGAGAGCAGATAACCGGTGGAATCTCTCTCTCGCTTACGGATTCTCTAAATCTCCTCTGGTGGGCCTGTTGATACCTGCCCGGCCCCCCAGAGCCCCTCTGTTACCTCCAACCCTGAGCTGCAGGAGAAATGGGCCGCACTATCTCACCCAGAGGCTCCATCATCATCACTGTCTGGAGATTAACACCGACTCGACCTGACTGCACACACACACTCCGATAATGTAAACATGGCACAACGAGAGGTGATTCTCGTAATGCTGTCCACTTCGCAATGTTTGAGTCAGTTTTATGAGAGACCGAGTTGATGAAATCTGATGCAGGTGTTCACTTGAAAGACCATCAGGAATGTGTTCCATTGGAAGTTTAGGACACGTTTTATACAGTTACCGTACCGTCGCTAAAGTAACAAATCACAGATGAGAGTTTCAGAAGAGATGTCAACAACGTGTCTAACTGAGCTCAGATCTTATCAAATTACTCGAATCCAGATGATTTCACCTCCAGTATTGGGTGTAACTAGTTACCAAGTAATAAGTATCTCATTTAATTACTCTTCCCTTGATAAAGTAAAGTAAGGGATTACTTTTATTTTTCTGTAATTTCATTACAGGTTACTTCTGATGTGATTAAATGAAATACTGTGTAATATATGTGTTTGCAAAACTGGAATTGACATCAAAATCTAAATTAAAAATTTGTGCTATAATGTATAATTCTTACATTTGTATACTTTGGTCAGTAAATAATACTACTTTATGTATTTTAATATATGATTTATTTGAATGAATTAAAAGAGCCGTTTCATGTTATATCCTTGAATCACTGAACTAATCAAGGTTGATGTAGGATATAGAAAGTCATTAGTAATGAAATATTTTTTAGAGAGTCATTTGTACAGTAATATAATGATACTATTGGTTATGTAATTAGTAACTAGTAATTCATTACTTTTTCAGAGTACTTTACCAAACACTGTTCATTTCTACAATCTACATTCGTTTACACCTCCAGACTCTTCACACTATTACACTCATTTCATTCTTTTTTTATTTCTCTAAACACAACTGTTGTTTTGTGTCATGTACAGACGTCGAGGTGATGTGTTCAGCCTTTCTGTGAACTGAGAAAATTCCCCTAATGAGTGGAACCCCCGTCTGGCAGCGCTCGGTTCGGTCTGAATCAATGAAAATAAGCGGAGGCAGGAACAAAAGCGATCATACCTTCCTCCAGAGCTCCAGATCTCCAGATGAGAGGATGTGATGCAGGTGATAAGGGTTTGAGGTGGGTGTGAACGCTTGGGTTCAGTGCTTCGGCTCTGTCCACACATGCTGGTATTCGTGACAGACCTTCTGATTTGTCTGGATTCTGAGGTGGGCATCTCGGCCTTCCCCGGCAGGTAAAGCAGATCAGCTGCAGATAATCTGCCATTTTCAGACTATAGAAACACCTCCACGCAACAGAACACAAAAACACAACATAAAAATGAGAAGAGGTCTCTATAAAATCATTCACAAAATAAAAAAATTTAAAACTGTTTTTTTTGGGGGGACATGGACCATGATAAAATTACACATTTTAAAAATGAAGTACACACATTATGAAGTATATCATGTAAATATATATATTTTTAACATCTTTACAAACTTTGTTTGTTTTTCAACGTTAGTCAAAAGAGCATTTTATCAACATTCTAAAAACATTTCTATTAAAACATTAGCATAAAAGCATTAATTATAGTTGGACATTTTAAACACTTATAGACGGTTTCATCTCAACAACAAACAAACGCTACTGCGCATGCCCACCTTTATGAGCCCAACTGAACTTCCGGTACACATTCGTAAACAACAGAGCGCCTGTAGATTATTTCAGATAACGATAAAAAGAAACCGAGAAAAAGCGTTATCTTATCTCTCCAATATTTTGACTTTAGACTGCGATACCAAACTCAACCGCTAGATTTCAGTGCACTGTACGCTTTCAGTAAATAAAACCGAACTACAGGACGCATTCAACTAAGTGTTTATTTAATCAAATGAACGAACAACATCATTCAACAAATCGTTTATTTAATACAATAATTATACAGTAAAATAATAGTTTAAACTAATATTTACATAAATTAAATCAAATATAAAACTTATATTACTAGACACACGCCAAACACAAACCGGAAGTTAACTGGGGGTCAGTCGCGCGCGCGTCCGATGCAACGATCTAAAACATTTTCATAACTTAAAGGGAATGTTTTTCGAACAGCTGGGCGTTTAATAACGGTGTTCCCCTCACGTTACTACGCGTCTCAGTTGATCATCATGATCGGCAGATGTGGTCAGCGTGATGAATCGTCGGCTTTATGGGATAATTAGTGAAGACATCAACATGTGTGTAGTGTGAGCGCTCGTGTTATCATAACAGGCTCTATGTAGATTGAATTGAAATGTAAAAGCTCAATGTGTTGGTTTGCGGTCTCGTCACACAGCTGTGGGGGTCTGGCCCACCCAGGTGTTTGTGTTAAATGTGTGGAGGAGTAAAATGTCCCACACACACCCTGAGCCCACAGAGACTCCCAGCGGCAGGTGTTAGAAGCCAGAGGAAGGAATTCATTCATTCTGCCGGTGAACTTGATTTAATGCTTCTGTTTCTGAGAGAGTTATGAGAGAATAACATCAACAAACATCTGAAAGAGCTGTAACTGTTTATACTTGTGAACATCAAGATAACAGCTCGTGAAAAATAACACACAACACATATAAAGAATGCGATGTTCACCGCATAAACAAACTTTTAATCATTTTGTTGCTGTTAACTTTGACACGTTTGTGAATTTATATCAGTCGTTACTGCGGGGAGATGAACACGCATCTAAACGTGACGAGGCACAAAACGAAAGTTGATTGGTTGCTTCACCTGTCAGTCATGTGGCCCTTTGGGCGGGCCTTGGCCAAAGAAAGCGGCGATAAGTTCCGGCTACGCGAGACAACTATAACATTAACAAACTATAATATATACTTAAATTATAACTATAACATTATTATACATGAAAAATGGAAAGAGACTCTGTAAAAATATATCACTTTTGTGTTCTGTGAAAAGAGAGAAAGAAAGTCCTAAAAGTTTGAAATGACAATAATTTTCAATGACAGAATTGTCATTTTTGGGTGAACTATCACTATAAGACCTGTAACGTATGAAGATAAAAAGAGTTTTACTGAATACTGCAAATGATCAATAATGAACATTTACATTCACTCCGCCCACCCTCTCTCTATCTCTCTCTCGCCCTCTAGTACTCTGTCTTTCTCACCCTCTCTCTATCTCTCTCTCTCTCTCTCTCTCTATCTCTCCCTCTCCCTCTCGCACTCTGTCTTTCTCACCCTCTCTCTCTCAAGATTCAAGATTCAAGATTCAAAGGAGCTTTATTGGCATGATAAAAGAAAATGTACATTGCCAAAGCACAAGATTAAATATAAACATGCAGAAATACAGATTAAGATAAAAATAAAATAGAATAAAATTAAAAGTCTATAAGTAAAAATCTATATATATACATCTCAATATAAACAGAAAAAGAGTTTTAATTAAAGTTCTCAATGAGGGTGACAGTGTCAGTTTGTGTGTGTTGTCCTGTCAGTGTTGTGTTGTGTTGTGCTGGTTGTTCTATCGCCCCCTCTCTCTCGCCCTCTCTCTCTCACCCCCCCTCTCTCTCTCTCTCTCTCTCTCTCTCTCTATCTCTCCCTCTCGCACTCTGTCTTTCTCACCCTCTCTCTATCTCTCTCTCTCCCTCTGTGTCTCTCTTTCTCTCTCTCTTGCCCTCTGTCTCTCTCACCCCTCTCTCTCTCTGTCTCTCTCACCCTCTCTCTCACCCCCTCTCTCAAGATTCAAGATTCAAGATTCAAAGGAGCTTTATTGGCATGATAAAAGAAAATTTACATTGCCAAAGCACAAGATTAAATATAAACATGCAGAAATACAGATTAAGATCAAAAATAAAATAGAATAAAATTAAAAGTCTATAAGTAAAAATCTATATATATACACATCTCAATATAAACAGAAAAACAGTTTTAATTAAAGTTCTCAATAAGGGTGACAGTGTCAGGTTTGTGTGTGTTGTCCTGTCAGTGTTGTGTTGTGTTGTGCTGGTTGTTCTATCGCCCCCTCTCTCTCGCCCTCTCTCTCTCACCCCCCCTCTCTCTCTCTCTCTCTCTCTCTCTCTATCTCTCCCTCTCGCACTCTGTCTTTCTCACCCTCTCTCTATCTCTCTCTCTCCCTCTGTGTCTCTCTTTCTCTCTCTCTTGCCCTCTGTCTCTCTCACCCCTCTCTCTCTCTGTCTCTCTCACCCTCTCTCTCACCCCCTCTCTCAAGATTCAAGATTCAAGATTCAAAGGAGCTTTATTGGCATGATAAAAGAAAATTTACATTGCCAAAGCACAAGATTAAATATAAACATGCAGAAATACAGATTAAGATCAAAAATAAAATAGAATAAAATTAAAACTCTATAAGTAAAAATCTATATATATATACATCTCAATATAAACAGAAAAACAGTTTTAATTAAAGTTCTCAATGAGGGTGATAGTGTCAGTTTGTGTGTGTTGTTCTGTCAGTGTTGTGTTGTGTTGTGCTGCTTGTTCTTTGGTCGTGGCAGGACTTGACATATCTTGCAGCAGGTTTGAGCTTCTTGACTTTTCTCCCAGTATGTATGAGATCTTGTCCTTTTGTTGAAACTGGTCAAAGTCTTTGTGTAAGTTTGTAAACTGGGGGAAGAATGTTTCTCTGATGTGTGTGTAGTTGGGACAGGAGAGGAGAAAGTGCAGCTCTGTTTCCACTTGATTGTGTGTGCAGTGTGGACACAGTCGCTCTTCTCTCGGTGTCCATGTGTGTCTGTGTCTGCCCGTCTCTACAGTGAGCTGGTGATCACTGAGTCTGTACATGCTCAACACTTTTCTTAGTTTAGGGTCTGATACGCTTGTGAGCTATTCTGACACTTTATATTCTCTCTTTAGTGACAGATAGCATTCCAGTTTACTTTGCTGAGCTGTTGCTTCTGTCCAGTGTTGGAGATATTTCTCTTTTTGTCTTTTCATCATTTGGTTTAGTCTGGCTGGGGTTTGGGGTTGACTTGGGCATGTTTGGGGTTGTAGAGTTAGTTGTGAGATCAGTTGGATGAAGGGGTTTCTCTCTGGGCTCAGCTCTTGATGACTTAAGGCTTTGTGATGGAGTGTGTCTGTGTCGCTGTTCTTAAGGTGTGTGTAGAATTTTAAAGCTCTTTTTTGTATTTTAATGATTAGAGGATACAGTCCTAATTCTGCTCTGCAGGCGTTGTTTGGAGTTTTTCTCTGTACCCGTAGAATGTTTTTACACATTTCTGTTTGCAGAATCTCTATTGGGTGTTTGTCCCATCTGCTGAACTCTTGGTTGGCGAGAGGACCCCAAACCTCACTTCCATACAGCGCGATTGGTTCTATAATTGATTGTATTATTTTCAACCAGATTACGGTTGGGATGTCAATTTTGATATTCTTTTTGATGGCGTAAAAGGCTCTTCGTGCCTTGTCTCTCAGGTCATTCACAGCCTTGTTCTCTCTCTCTCTCTCTCTCTCTCTCGCCCTCTGTCTCTCTCACCCTCTCTCTCTATCTCCCTCTCTCTCTCTCTCTCTCTCTCTCTCTCTCTCTCTCTCGCCCTCTCTCGCCCTCTCTCTCTCTGTCTCTATCCCCCCTCTCTCTCTCTGTCTCTCTCACCCTCTCTCTCTCTCGCCCTCTCTCTCGCCCCCTCTCTCTCGCCCCCTCTCTCTCGCCCTCTCGTTCTCTCTCTCTCACCCCCTCTCTCTCTCTCTCTCTCTCTCTCCCTCTGTGTCTCTCTTTCTCTCTCTCTTTCTTTCTCTCTCTCTTGCCCTCTGTCTCTCTCACCCCCTCTCTCTCTCTGTCTCTCTCACCCTCTCTCTCTCGCCCTCTCGTTCTCTCTCTCTCACCCCCTCTCTCTCTCTCTCTCTCTCTCTCTCTCTCTCGCCCTCTGTCTCTCTCACCCTCTCTCTCTATCTCCCTCTCCCTCTCTCTCTCTCTCGCCCTCTCTCTCTCTGTCTCTATCCCCCCTCTCTCTCTCTGTCTCTCTCACCCTCTCTCTCTCTCACCCTCTCTCTCTCTCGCCCTCTCTCTCGCCCCCTCTCTCTCGCCCTCTCGTTCTCTCTCTCTCACCCCCTCTCTCTCTCCCTCTGTGTCTCTCTTTCTCTCTCTCTGTCTCTCTCTGTCTGTGTGTGTGCGCATGGCGGAAGCGTGGGGTGCGTGAGTTTTCACGGGTGAGATCGAAGAGCGATTGTATTTGTCTAAAAACCTTCTGGGGGTTTTGTTTACTGTTTATTTTCTGTGTTTTTTTTGTTTGTTTTTTAGTTTGTTAGCGCCTTTTTCTTTTCTCTTTTTACCTTGAGGCGGAGTGTGAGAATGGAGGTCCACGCCGGCGGGCAGGACTCCTCACTTTCACTCCGCCATGGAGTTAGGTGTATACCTGAGGCCGGCGTTTCAGTAGAAGAAGTGCTCGTGGCAATAGGCGAACAGGTGGGATATGATAACATTGTTTCGGCTTCACGGATGAATAAGGCCGTTGTGGTCTTTCTGAAGGAACGGAACTTAACCAGTCGGTTGGTTGAGAGCGGCATTTGGGTGAGTGGCGTTTACGTTGTCATTTCTCCGCTGGTATCTCAATCAAGCCGAATAACAATCTCGAATTGTCCCCCTTTTATACAAAATCATGACATTGAAAAGGAACTGTTGAGATTTGGGAAAATAGCTAGTGGAATTAAAACGGTTCCACTAGGATGTAAAAACGAGTCACTGAAACATGTCACGTCTTTTAGACGACAAGTGTTTATGTTTTTAGATTCAACGGCTCTTGACATTTCCTTTCGAGTCATGCATGAAGGCAAGTCCTACATGCTTTATGCAAGTACCGGGAGTTTAAAATGTTTTGAATGTGGTGAAATAGGACACAAAAAAAACGTGTGCCCTCGTAAAACGAATATTGAAAATAATGGAGAAACTGGACCGAGTGGGTCAAATGACAAAGCTGGACTGAGTGGGTTAAATGAAAAAGCTGGACCGAGTGGGTCAAAAGAAAAAGTTGGACCGAGTGGGTCAAATGATAAAGTTGGACCGAGTGGGTCAACTGAGGATGATGGTGAGAGGGATAGTGCAGTTAGGAGTCTAGATGAAACTGAAAAGGGAGATGCATTGGAAAGGAACAAAACGCAGAATAATCAGGATGTAAGATGTGAAGAAATAAATAATCTTGGTATTTGTGGTGAGAGAGTGGAGGAAACTGAGGTGAATGTTTCTCAATGTGAAGAGGAAACTGGACACAGGAATGATCATACAGGTGCTGGCGAGGTTGATGATAAGGATGATGAAATGGAGGAGATGGGAGATGACGATAGTCTTTCAGAAATGTCCGACATCATTTCTCAGTGTGGTGATGATCAGTTATATACAGTGAAAGAAATTAACGATTTCTTGGATGAAACTTTTGGAAAGACTTTTGATGTCAAGAGTTTTTTTCCTGATGTTGAAAGATTCGTGAGATCGACAGTTAAAATACAGAAGAGTGTAGGATTCGAAGAATTGAGCCGAAGGAAAAGATTTAGATTGAGAAAAATTGTGACAAAATTACGGAAAAAGTAAAGAATGCAGTAAAAAGAAATGTACGTAATGGCTAGGTCACAAAGGGTGTTTTGTTCCTCTTGTTTCCTTCTGATTGTTTGTCTTTCTGCCTTTTTTTCTCTTTTCATGGAGAGCATAAAAATAGGGACAATTAATATCAATGGAGGAAGGAATAATAGTAAGAGAGCTGCTTTGCATGAATTGATTCAAAACAAACATATGGATATAATTTTTTTGCAAGAAACCCACAGCGATTTAGGTAATGAAGTAGAATGGAAAATGTGGTGGGAGGGTACGATCTTTTTAAGTCATGGCTCTAATTTAAGTGGTGGTGTTGCAATTTTGTTTTCAAAGAGGCTTAATATGACTAATTTTTCTTCCTATGAAATAGATGAGGGCAGAATTTTGATTGTTCATGTGGAGTTAATGGGTTTTCCTTTTCTTTTCATGAATGTTTACTCCCCAAATAACGGAGCAGAAAGGGTGGAATTTTTTAAAAAACTATCTCGTGAATTAGAAAATTTTGATAATAATGCATATATAGTTCTTGGGGGGGATTGGAATTGTACCCTAGATTTTACACTAGACCGAAATAGTGAAGAACCGTATCCTCAGTCTGCTGATTCATTAAATAGTATTATAAGGAAATATGACTTATCTGATGTTTGGAGGGAAAAACACCCAACAATAAAACAATACACATGGGTTAAAGCCTCTCATGATTATATTAGTGCTGCGAGGTTGGATAGGTTTTACGTAAGTAAAAATAATTCTAATAGGGTTTTAAAAGCTAATATTTTTCCAAATGGTTTTACGGATCATCATTTGTGCATGATTGAAATGAGTTTAAAAAAGTCACAGCGTTCTAGTTATTATTGGCATTTTAATTTGAATTTATTACATGACTCTTTATTTTGTGAAAAGTTTGGGTTATTTTGGTCTAAGTGGCAAGAGCAAAAAAGTGACTATGAAGATTTAGTGCAATGGTGGGAGATTGGGAAAGCACAAATAAGAATCTTTTGCCAGAACTATACAGCCCACTCAAACAGACTTGTAAAGGACACTATCAAAATACTTGAGAGAGAGATAACTGAAATCGAAGAAGGAATTATTGAAGAAAATTCAGAAGAAGTGGATTCATTAAGAGAAAAAAAGACTGCTTTGGCGTCCCTGTTTAATGAAAGAGCAAAAGGTGCTTTGATAAGAGCCCGTTTTTCCTCAATACGAGAAATAGATGCTCCAAGCTCTTTTTTTTTCAACTTGGAGCGGAAAGAAGGAGAAAGAAAACTCATGTTACATTTGAAACTACCAGATGGAACTTTAACAACTAATCCAAAAGAAATGAGAAACCATGCAAGTAACTTTTATACTGATTTATTCAAAGCAAGAGACTGCGACATGAACTGCATGGACGATATACTAAGGGATTTGCCAAAGCTCACCGGTGATCAGAGACAATGGCTTGATGCCGATATCCAATTGGATGAAATATCAGAGGCGGTCAAGAAACTTTCTAATGGCCGGTCCCCTGGCATAGATGGACTACCTCCTGAATTTTACAAACAATTCTGGACTCTTTTAAAAGATGATATGCTTGATGTTTTTAGATTTTCTCACAGGAAAAATGAACTGCCGACTAGTTGTAGAAGGGCGGTTCTATCTTTACTACCAAAAAAAGGTGACCTAGGACTGTTAAAGAATTGGAGACCAGTAGCTCTATTGTGTACTGACTACAAGATTCTAGCTAAGTGTCTTGCAAATAGGTTAAAATTTTTTTTAGAGTATGTTATTAATGATTTTCAGACATATTGTGTGCCAAAAAGAACAATAATGGATAATCTGTTTCTTGTGCGTGATATAATGAGCTTGGCAAATGCGGGTAATGAGGATGTGGGTTTTCTGTCAATTGATCAGGAAAAGGCTTTTGATAAGGTGGATCATTTTTATTTATTTGAAACTCTTAAAGCTTTTGGTTTTGGTGAGAATTTTATCTCTTGGATCAAACTGCTATACAGTGGAGCTTCTGCAATGTTAAAGGTTGGAGGTGGGCTAAGTTGTCCAGTCTTGGTTCAGAGAGGTATAAGACAAGGATGTCCTTTGTCAGGACAGCTGTACTCTCTAGCAATTGAACCAATGCTATGTAAACTCAGGGAGAAACTGCAAGGGTTTCTAGTTAAAGGTTGTGAAAACAGGCCAATCACTCTTTCGGCCTATGCTGATGACATCACTGTTTTTATAAGAAGTGAAACGGATGTAGTGAATTTGGAAAATGTTTTAAATATTTACGAAAAGGCTTCATCAGCTAAAGTAAATTGGGAGAAGAGTGAAGGATATTTGATAGGAGATTGGCAGGGAAGAGCCCCTCCTGTGCTTCCAGGAGGAGTTAAATGGGGAAGACAGGGTTTGAAAATGTTGGGAGTATTTTTAGGAACAGATCAATATAAGCAGAAAAACTGGGAGGGTATGGTGGGGAAAATGTGTGACCGGTTGTCTCGATGGTCGTGGGTGCTGCCCCAGCTATCGTATAGGGGCAGGGTATTGGTCACGAACAATCTGGCTGCATCTGCTTTATGGCACAAAATGAGTGTTCTGGATCCCCCAGAGAGTGTAGTGGAAGAGTTACAAAGAAAGCTAATTGACTTTTTCTGGGATGGACAGCATTGGAAAAAATCTGCTGTAATTTTCCTACCTGTTCATGAGGGAGGACAAGGCCTAATGGACATCAACAGCAGAATAAAGACATTCCGACTTCAAGCAGCACAAAGATTGCTGTATGCGGAGCCGAGCTGGGCTGACACAGCGTGTGCTGTGTTGAGGAAAATGAACATTTTCAAGTATGATGTGCAATTGTTTTTGATCAACTTGGCAAACATGGACTTGAGGAATGTTTCCCCTTTCTACAAGACAGTTTTAAGAGCATGGACCTCAACGTTCAGGGTCAAGAGGATGCTTTCAAATATCGGACACTGGACAGAGAATGAACCACTTTTTAATAACCCGCTGATACCAGCACCGGCACTGGAGCCCAGAAGCATCCAGAATGTAATGGCAAGAGCGGGGTGTACAAGAATTGCTGACCTAAAGACTGGTGAAAACTGGAAAAGTCCAGAAGAGATGTGCAACAAGACAGGTATCAAGTCCATAAGGGTAATGAAGAGAATAATGGATGGAACTGTCTCTGCATTGCCTTCTGTCTTCAGACAAAACCCAGAGGAAGATGAGGTTCCTGAACAGAATGGAGGGAGTCTTTTTCCCCAAGTGGTAGTCCTAG
>NC_079544.1:605000-637500 GCF_015846415.1 Triplophysa dalaica | reverse complement strand
ACTGTTAAAAGTACATTGATGAGTTGTGTTATGATATTGTTGTGCGTTTGGAGCACCATGATGTTTTCAGACTGTGTGTAGTAACTCTCACCCTCAGTCACTGAGAGCGGTTCAGAGTTCAGCTCTGACACATTCAATGAACGTTAAGTGAGAGACGGAGCATTACAGCGCCCGCGGCAATTGGACGGAGCGTGAGGGCACAACCTTCATCTTCCCCCGTCACGATGCTAGTCAACTCTGAGCGCTACATGGCAACAACAGCGCCATTACCTCAGCGGACCGCAGGAGGATCAAAGCAGGCCCCTTTCCCATCAGCCAAAAAAAGTATATTAGATTTAAAGCATTGGGACGGGGTCCCGGATCGGCCAATGGGTGGAGGTAAACGGATTTTAATTTAGAAAACAAATTGTTAACCACTTTACAACGCTACCCAACCCACAAACCCAGCAGCCGATGACGAATCACGTTTCTCCACATGGGCCAAGATCTCACGAGACGCATTAATGCTGCAGACCTTTCGATTTATCTGCAGCATGACCTGTTTCTTCTTTCATCTCGAACGAGATTCTTTAAGACGTTACAAATCACACCACGATGAACGCTGGATGAGCGTCCACATGAAAGAGACGCACCTCGACGGTCCGATCTCCAATCTCCAATATTCAGACAAAAACAAAGCCGATTATCATACATCAGCCGCTTCGTGAGCTCGTGCGGAGAAAAAGTGTGAGCGCAAGAAACCTCCTGAGGGAAAAATGACCCAGGTTTGCTCCGGATGGGCCTTTTCTTCGGGCGAACCCTCCAAAATTCGTCAAATTGGATCAAGATGACATCAATAATGGACTCAAGCTGGAGCCGGGAGAGAAGCAAATGATCCGTACATTGTTTTGCTTTTCTCTCCTCGACGGCACATTCCGATCACGGTCACCGTCGAATCCGTGACATCAAAAGCCTCGTCACACATGTCAACACATTACCGTCCGCACAACTGTTTTCATTTCGGCCCTTTAACAGAGCCATTCTAATACTCCATTAATAACAGAGACGCCGTTCTCTCGGCAAACAGCCCGGCTATGAAAACATTAGCGACACACTTTATAGGCCTTTCACAGCATGATAATCATAGCCCGCAAATTTGTCACCGCGATATTTGGGCGGTATCAGACATTTAAATAAGCAAATAAATCATGTTATCAATCCAATTCATCTGCTTTTTTGTGTTTACGCCAGTAAATCACACTAAAAATAGGAATGTAGCAAGGCAGAGAGATTATTTGATGTCTAGTATAATCACGGTTATTGTCAATACCGGTATATTGTGAAACGAGTAGCTGATGAAATAAAATGAACAATCTGGGTTTTTCCTGGCTCAAAATGAGGCAGAGGTAGTGTCATCCTGATGTTGTACACACATGCACGTGTAGGCCTACCATACCATAAAGTGGCTTAATCAAACACTTCACGTATTAAAGTCCCAGTGAAATGCAGTGCTTATTGTAAATAGCTTAATAATGTGGATCGTTCTCTTTTTAAAATTTGTGTGCCCTCATAATCTTCAGTGAAATATAATGCACTTCCTTATTTGTGTCCTGTAACAGAAGGTCTTTAAGATATGTGTTTTTATATGTCTTTTCTACATTTTATTTATTATTTATTTTGAACAAAATATATATATAACAAACACACACGGAGTCTATGTAGCCGTGTAACAAAAACTAAATTCATGTCCTAAACAGAATATTTTTTGTCTGTTATCCTTTTTTCTGGTTGTTTGATTATTTACATTTTGTGAATATTGTTTGTTACAATTTGTGAAGTTATGTGTGGTTAAAAAAAGCAATAAACATAAGAAAAGAAGAAAACGCACTTCCTTTCCGTAATGACAATCCATTTTAAATGACGTATGTTAGTCGGCTTGGGCGGAGCCTCCGTTAACTCCTCCCCTTCAACTCCCTTCAAACGCTAAAGCGGTTTTTACACATCAAATCGCAGAGAAAAGCAAACGCCACGCCCTCTGTTTTTTTCAACTCGGAGATCTTTCAAAATACGGAAGAAAAACCGATCGCAACTTCCGGTTCCCGGGACTTTAAAACATAATTTTTTTATGAATCTGATTATTAAATTATATAAAACACTACTTTTATTCAACCAAACAGAAAGGTTTAAATCAAATAAAGCTTTTTATCCATTTCATCTAACTTTCGTCCCACTATAGCCAACTAAGCAAAAGCAAAGCTCATCCACTTCCTGCGTTCTCTTGAGGTTCACTGAGCTTTGAATTATTCACTGATTTTTTTATATTCGCTAGCGACTTAAAAGTTTCAACAGTTCAGACGAATCGGTTCAAAGGGGTCATTTGTTTTCAGTCGTTCTGACCGCATTTTTTTTATTAATAAAGAACGATTTAAACAGTACTATACCGATCTAATCTAAACATTTACTAAAGAAAAAAAAACTGAAATGCCTTTTACGTAAAAAGTCGGCATTTATTATATTTATTTTTTATTATATTGTTTTCCTTGCTTTGAAATGTTTACTTGTTAGAATAGTTTCCAAATATGTTTTAACTTAATTTTTTAAAACGCTCAAAGTTAGGTATTCTTTCACACCATTTAGTTCTGATCGCAATGTACGTTCATAGTGGCGAAGTCGAGTCAACTGCACATCTTTAAACATTAAACAGTAATGTACGCCACATTAATTTAAGAAACCTTTTCAAGAAATGTGAAGTACTTTGATGCAAAACAAATAATATTCAACTGAAAAGCCGTGAAACACATCTAATACAGCTCTTATTAGCTCTTGTACTGCAACTCTTCAGCGCCTCACTGGACTGATAACAAAACAGCGCCCTTGTGGCGTAATGCTGCAACTGCACTTACAAATGTCAGTCTGATCACCGAATACACGCAGTGTGAAGACAATTTCCCCCCAATTTTGCTATGAGTTATCTCTGTACAACAAATAAACAAACATCTAATGAAAACACCAGGACAAACTCATTCAGTCACATACTAACTCGTATCCAAAACATGCTTTAAAAACAAGTGATGTGTGATTTCATGTCAAAAACTTGCTGAAATAGATTTTTGCTCTGCGTCCCTGGAGAACGAAAACATGAGGAAGACTGTGTTACGAGTCGCTCCGTGTCGTGTCGTATCGTTGCTGTCATATCTCATCATTAAGAAGTTTAGGTGACCTCTCTGTCCCGATCCTTTAGTTTCTAATGAAATTTCCGTCCGGCGCAGAGAACCCAAAAGCTGCTTCACATCGGCCGCTCAGAAGCCCTTCACTCCTCCACGTGATGAGGTCAGCGGGTGTGTAATTCCTGAGATGAAAGACAATACGTGTGTTTGGATTCGGCACGAGTGAGGGAATATTCAGCTTCAGGTGGACGGCATGGCGTTTTCATTAAGTGTGGCTGATGTCACTTATGTTATGTGTAAACTCGCGCTCACGTTATACTTACTCCATAAACGCGTTTGTGTGACTTTCTTTCTTTTGCAGAGCACGACAGAAGATATTTAGAAGCATGTTGATCAAACACCACTGAACCCCATTGACTTCCGTTGTATGAACTCAAAACCACAGAGACATTTCTCAAAATATGTATAATGCAAATGCGCAAACATGCAACACTCAACATCTTGAAAATGTGTTGTGATGTATATAGTCAATAATTAAATAAGCAGTTACAAATAATAAATATATAATACAAGTAATACAATTTGTAAATAATAAATACAAAATATAAAAATACATTCAACGCGCAAAATATGGTGTATTAGAACATCGCTAATTAACGTAAAAAAGATAATTCTATTTGTATGGCCTGACTGCCCCTCATATATTCATTAGTTTGTTTAATATTATAACGTTTGTGTGTGATTTCTGAAGCGAGTATCTTATCTTATACCGTGCGATAACACTGACGCCTCGCATGGGAACATCCATCTTTACACCATCGAGGGCACACAGACTTTCCCACAATGCACTTCGGCCCGAGCAGAAATTAATCGAAATTTGACATTCCTCCAAGCCAATATTGACACTGACGGGTCAGATTATCAAACTTTAAAGTCTCCGTGAACCGGAAATTGCGATCGTTTATACTTACGTATTCTGACGCATTTCCGAGTGAAAAGGAATTTCAAAGCAGGAGTGGGCGTGGCTTGTGTTTTTCTCTGCGATTTCATTGGATGTGTATAACAGGTGTTGCGTTGATTTTGAAATAGAATTGGCAGCAGATTGACGGTTGGAGGGGAGGAGTTAACGGATGCTCCGCCCAAGCGATCTTATTTACGTCATTTGTGACGGATAGTCATTTAAGGGCGGAAGTGCATTTTTAGATTTTAACTGAAGATAATGAGGGCACATGATTTTTTTTTAAAGAAAATGACCCACATTGATAAACTATTTACTAGCCACTACTTATAAACTGCAATATTTCATGAAAAAATAAGGATTGTCATATTTAATTTCACTGGGACTTTAAACATATTACTGACTCTAGCGATAACGCGCTTTTGGGAAAGTGAGTTAGTGAAATAACAGATGTGCGTAGAAAACATTCACACACTTTATTATTTCTTATCACATGAGATACATTTTAAACCGCTTTGAAAGGCAATTATGAGCAGATTAAAATATATTTTACAGACTCAAACACAGAAAACTTTTTACAATTAAGAAAACAAAAACGCTGTTTAGTTTTTTCTGTACAATGACGTCCACAGGTTTGTCAGGTTTTGCTCACGTTCGGGTGCAAGTGTGGACCCCCCCCCCCCCCCCCACACCACACACACACACACACACACACACACACACACACACACAGTGAGGCCTGTAAATGAACTTCCAGACATCAATCATCATCTCCGTCACACACGAGACGTGAAGGTTCGCACAGCTCCATTCAGCGCTCTCGAGCTGCAATAACAGAGCGAGCATCCTTCCATTGTGCGCGAGAGGGCCGCAGTTGTTCTCCTGCGCATGGACGCGAGCGTCTCTGCGAGATATCTCACTTCCGGTGAGTGAAGCACACATCAGAGACGCAGTGTACTAGCTGAAGTGTGCGCGCGAGCACTCCTAACGGGAAATGACCTTCGGATGTGGACCACATGCCGACAGCTTAATGGATCGGATGGATGGCTTTTACACCCTCCGACGGTCCCGCGTGCCGCTTTTTTACCTCAGATTTTTTTGTGGCGATTTCACGCCCTTTACAATAAATACTTCCATCCCGTAGTTTTATTCACGTATAAATTATTCCGCGAAATACATGTACGTGACTGACAGAAAGTCATCACCTGCATTTGCGCTTTAATAACCCCACATGAACAAATTAAGAGTTTGGTTCCAAATATTATAATAGTATTTTAAGAAAGACATAACATATACAAATTAATAAATGTTTACTTAGAATTTCAATGATTTGTAAATATAAATTAATACATTTAAATATTTCCTAAATATACGGACAAGTATGTTTTTTGTTTATAAATACAAAATTAATATATGCACTGTACACAGAAACTTTTATTTTGTATGCGATTAATCGCGACAGCCAAAATGAATAAAGAAGAGTTTATTGACAACCAGAGATAATAAAAATGTTAAAATAATCATGTTTTCTTATTGTGCATTCCAATTCATATCAAACTGCCGTTGGTTTGTTTTTATTTCATACATAATAACTAAAAAAATACAGCTAACTAACGAAATGAAAGCATCTCTACATAATAAAATAAATTATTTTAGATTTTTCTAAAAAACAAGAGTTGTCTCATTTTGGAAGCACACTCTTCAAATACTGTAGTATACTTAATATTACAGTATATTTATTCCTTACAAAAAGGTGGTGTCATAATAAAAGTGCAGCTGCCGCATGTTTTTAAAGTATAATCGCAGTGTTTAACACAAAAACCATGGTTAGTTGTGTCATGGTTTATATATTTAACCATTATTTGTTAAGTCGTGGTTATAACAGTTATACATTAATATAGTATAATTTTAGGCCACCATAATGTTTCCTATAGTACGATAAAAAATCATATCTTTTTTTACCACAGTATACTCTAGTAAACAGGCCTCAAAACTGATGACTCAACACAAGTTTACATTTTTCATTTAATGATCAAAACTTTCATGTTTGGCAAGTTTAGTTTCTTTAAATAATGTATATTAAGTTATTGTTCCAAACTAAAGGACTACAACAGCAGTCAGGACCATCACAGACTTTTGAAAGAGAAACGTGCTTTATTAAATAAATAATCCACACACACAGGCATGTATTTATTATTGTTTGGCGTATATGTGTGCTGTATGTGTGTGGACCTCTCGACCTTCAGAGGGATGGTGGGCTATTGCACATCAGATTTGTGCCAATCTTTTAGACAGCTGTCTGTTCTACATGTTCTCATAATAAGGATACAAAACACCTTACACGCAGATAAGACCCTCGGCACGGCAGATTATACCCCCGGCAGTGGCTTGAGAGATGCATTAAAGATCTGGCCCTGCTGTCAGTCCGCTTCACTGAAACTCGAGCTTGAAGACGGAGGCAGGGTGTGAATTAAAGCAGGCCAGAGCGGAGGTCTTCTGACCCCCTAAAAGCCAAAACAAAAAGAAGTCTTGGGAGAAGTCTTAATAAAACATCAGCAGACGCACATAGAAGCTGCAGATGATCCACACACTTCGTTCGAGTCAATTTAGTTTACGGGTGTGCTTCTGTCAGCTGTGTTATTATTTAATATCTATTTAATTTTACGATCTCTTATTATTATCATTATTACAATGTATCTCCCCGTGGCACTAAATTCAGGGATGTGATGGGTTAACCATAGCAACAGCAGAAGGCTGAAGAGAGGACATTAGTCAAAACATCAGCAGGACTGACATGATTTTTTATTGTGCATTTAAACAAAACAAAAACGTCATGCACAATTTATTTATGACTCTCGAGAAGAGCTGACGTCTGTCTCCAACTGCTTAAACTTAAAATGGTACACAAGATATTGAATAAAAGAGAACTTAAGTTCCAGTTTCTCGAGGGTAAAATAAATTTATAATACTATAGGATAGATAGTCTGATGGATACTAAATTGTAGTTTTAAAAATATGTATGGTCGCAGGTATTTTCAGTACTCCGGTGCAGTGTTGGCTGCAACTCATTACTAAATTATTTGTAATTTCATTATTTTCACCTTGAAAAAGTAAAGTAAGGGATTACAATGTAATTTAATTACAGTTACGTATGATGTAATTCAACTAAATACTGTGGAAAATATACAATAGTGGAATTGACATCAAAATTCTAACTTTAAAATCAGTGCTTTAATCTCACATTTGTATACTTTGGTCAGTTAATAAGTCTACTTTATGTAGTTAAATATTATTTATTTGAATTAATTATAAGAGCCCTTTCATGTCTATCATTGATTCAATGAAATAATCCAGGTTGATGTATATAGAACGTAATTAGTAAAAACTCATTAAATACTGTTTGGAGAGAGTGATTTGTACAGTAATATAATGACACTATTGGGTTAGGGTTTTTTAGGGAACGTTTTGTATTCCCGAGCAAACTTCTTAAGACCGTTCTTACATTTGTTCTCTCAAAATCGATTTATAAAGCAAATGTGTTTTCATTCTTAAGAAAATATTTGAGAACTTCTTAAGAACAAAGGTTCTTACAAACTTCCTATAATTTATCTTGAGAACGAGCTAATATTTTGTCCTAAGCACATTTTCGTGAATCCAGCCCCAGATTCCTCTTAAATAAGATGATAATAATTGCTATTATTTCACTTAAAAAAATGTGGAGTCAAATTGACTTGAAAAAAACTAGTAAAAGCTGAAGACTTTTTTCACTCAGAAAATGTGAGTACATTTTAAAGGAGCTTTCATGTAAATGCTTAACATTCTCGGGTGAAGTTCACATTGAAATTTTAAGTAAACTTTACTCGCTCTTCATTTGTGACCCAGATAGTAAGAAACCACCGTATATGTGTTTCATTTACTTAAGATCTTGACTCAAGAGTTTCTTTACAACAATTCTCCTCTTTCTGTGTTTGTAGTAAAGTTTTACTTGCAATCATTTGTGTTGTAAAACAAGAAAATGTATTAAAAGTAAAGTTGGTTTTATTTCTTTTTATTCTTGGAAGCCCCTAATAAAAAGAAATAACTGTGGTTGTCTATAAATAATAAAGATGTCAAGCCTTCAATGAGAAGTGAAAGTGTTCAAATAGTTCATATTTTTTTTTTTCTGACTCATAAAAAACTCACCAATGGTGACAATAATCAAACCAAAGGCCGTTGCACATTAAGTCCGAAATTTCCACACGTAAAAATAAGTACGTCCTCTCATCGTGTCAATCACATTTACACACTGCCTCTGATATTTTTGTTCGTCATAAAGAATTTCGGACTGCGTTCAATTTTCTGCGTTCTTTGCATCTGTAGCAAACATTTTGAGAGGCGTTATGACAATTCAGAGACACAGTTGGAATCCAGCGCCAAATACGAAGAAAACAGAATGTGTGTGCAAAGAGCATAATTCAGATAAACTGCAATGCATGCTGGGAGCTGTGTATTACCCAGCATGCATGGCCGCATGAAGATTTCTTTTGTAGATTGTCACCATTGTTGGGATTCATTCATGTCTTCATGTCTTTTTTGTGTGGCTAGTTTGCTCATGGTTTTTCAATTCTATCCTATTTTGTAACAGAAAAAGGATACTTCATCACCAAAATGATTTCATAGACAGTAATATCAACACACTCATTGTGACTAACGTCATTCAAAATGATGGTATCTTGTAAACACACCAAACATTTCTCATTAGCATAATTTTTCAGTTTTCTTTGACATCGCAAGTGCACTTTTATATTTTCTCTTAATAGACAAAGAAAACTTGACGTTAAAACTTCACGAGTCAAGAGTCCAACTAATCACAAAATTGCCGGTTCTTGATGTGGTTTCTAACTACTCAACTCAACTTTATTTATATAGTATATATATATATATATATTATATATATAGCTTTTTACAATTTTCATTTTCAACTATCCGGGCCACAAATGAAGAGTGAGTCAAGTTTACTTGAAATTTCAATCTTTTACACCAAAGCTTCTTAAAAATTGACTCACATTTTCTGGGTGAGCTTTAAAAAATATTTTGATGTCAGTTTGACCCCACACTTTTTCAGTGTATTTTTAAATAGGTTTGTAAAATAATAAAAACAGCTATCCCATATGAATCTAGTGATAAACCCCCTGAATATCATCTCAATATCACCAACATAAAAATGATCAAACTTTCTGGTTTAATGTTTATCAAATACGAAAAGATATGTTCTGAAAGCGAAGGATCTTTGACACGGAAAGTCTAAAAGAGCGAACACACAGTAAACAATAACTAGAGAAATATTCTTGTTGAAAGGTGTTTCGCGAGACATCGGGGTGCAGATGGAGAGCAGCTGTGAGATCTCCACGAGCAGATACCAGCTCACAGCTGCAGGTCCGAGGCAGATGGACGCTCCGCGCTCCGGCACAATTAAGACTTCTTATCCGTCAACAGCTCACTAATGAGTGCTCGCTAACGAGGGAGGATGGGACCGGACCCTCAGGAAACCCACAACCCTTGAATTCTCTTGAGAAATCACATCGCTGACTCTAAACTCACTCTTTTAACGGTGCGGTCACACTGCTTGATTTAGTTTTTCGTTTCTACAATATCACATCATGGTGTTGTTTTTATAATTTTACCGCATGAAGGAAATACTGCGGTATACTTCATCATAGTGAAGTGTGAGAAAGGTAAACGCTGGTAAAGTTCACAGATCTCACACACGAGCATTACTGTGTGAAGTTCTCAGGTCCTTGTGTCGTATCAGCTCTTTGGTTTTGACTACGTCAGGAGAATTCATTCGGCTGAATGTCACATCGCCCCGGCGCACAGATTCCGACGGTCCGCTCCCACGCAGATAGAGAGAGACCACAGCTGGACTCGTATCTGCTCCATCCACGATGACCTTCGCCAGACGCGACAAAAGCACGGCACATTCGCACACACAAAATCATAACAGAGTCCAACGTGTTCCTGATGTTTTTATTTACGAAACCGTACAATTAGGAGAATTAACATAATTAAAGAAGAAACGAGTGATGGAGAAACCGCCGTTACTCCAGAATGTCACGAAACATCTTCAGTTTCTTCGACTCTCCCGTCTGAACCTCCAGCCAGGCCGATCGCCTCTTCGTGAAGTGCGTCAGACCGAATTTAGCCCAAACGTGTCGTGCGAACTGATCGGATCGGAGCTGATTCTCACTGGACACTGGAGACAGAAAAACACAACCGTCACGATCCACAAACTTTTGAGAACAATATGAGATATAATGTGTAAATTGTATAACGTTACACAAAGAAAAGTGTTTGATTTCTTTAAACGCAAGTAAATCTCTCTAAACACATCTTGCATTTTACGAATCAAGCCTAAAAAGAGAGACCGTTTTAATAAAAAAAGCAACGTGAGGAACATGTTTTTAAGACACAAAACCACAAAATGCATTTGATCTAGACGTGAATTTAACTTGAATATTTTTCCATTGATGTATAATAGATTTGCGCACTTCAATTTCAAGAATGTTCAAGTTTAATATATATAGATATATACAAATATATAAAGATATATATAAATATTAGAGCTGTCAAACGATTAATTGTGATTAATCACATCAAGAATAAAAGTTTGTGTTTACGTTTATGTCGGTGTACTGACAAATTAATTTTGCATTTATGAACACAAACACATAAATGCATTTTTTAAGAAAGATATAACATATAACAATTAATAAAAGTTTTTCAAGAATTTCCATTATTTGTAAATATAAATTAATCCATTTAAATATTTCCTCAATATATATACAAGTATGTGTATGTTGTGTTTATAAATACAAAATTAATATGCACTGTACACATATATATTATGTAAACACAAACTTTTATTTTGTATGCAATCAATCCCGATTAATCGTTTGACACCCCTAATAAATATAGAATAGTTTATTTACAAAAAGAGATAATAAAAATGTTTTTTTTGTGCATTCCAATTCATATCAAAGTGCAGTTGGTTTATTTTGATTTCACCCATGATAATTCCAAAGACCCCTAACAGAATAAAAGCATGATAACATAATAAAAAACATGAAAAAAACTCTTCATATTTTATTTCATGGATCTAAGAATGTGTGGATCGTATTACCCATAATCCCTTGAGCTACAGAAACTCTGCAATGCTTCTCTCCTGAGCTGAAGGAAACCCGTGTCGCACATCACTTCAGATAATGTCAGCTGTTAAACAACAGTCAAACCTACCCAGTTTTTCAGCGATGCTTTGTCTCTGACTGACGGTGGCGCTGTTCCACACCGCCTCCAGCAGACGACTGCCGCATCTCGAACAGGCCAACGGAATGTACAGCTCCTGTCGCAAAACATTTCCAGTGAATTTCATCGGCGTGTCAGCATTAAGATCTCTGCGGCATTGGGACGTGTTTTACCTCCAGCTTTCTGAGGAACTTTCCCCGGCCTTTATCGCTGGCTGATGTCACCAGAGCCTGCAGAGCGTGACTGCCGGCGCTGTCCGTCCCCAGAGTCCTCAGATCCGCCGAACTCAGAGCATGAAGACTGTTCATCAGTATCGATCGATCTTTAAACTTGGCCAAAGCCTGAACAAGCCGAGACCCGTGATAACATATGGACAGAGTATGCTGCGTGCAGACAGAACACACAGAGACACGATCACAGTTTAGATATGAAAGAGAGGGATGAATGTACCATGATGTCTGAGGTCCGTCTGTACCTGTGTGACGGTGGCGTCTCCTGCTGTCTCGGTCTGGTAATGCACTTCATACGCCAGTAAAGACAGAAACAGAGGCAGACATGATGTGTGACGTGATGCTGGGTCGCTGCAGTGAAAGGCCTGATGGGAATCACACATCCAAACACACACTTTAATTTTCTTTATATTCAATTTAATTCTATCTTATTTGTTTCTGTGTTTAAAGATCATCCGAATTAGATAAAAATCTGATCTTTGATAAATATACGGAAATGTTCTCTCGTGGGTTTGTCAAGTAGCTATTGAGTTCTCGCATCTATTCCGAGCTCTGGTTCTTCTTTATTCAGACTAAATGCTGTTGCACATCGAGTCCAAAATTTCTGCACGTTAAAAAATAAATACGGACTCATGTCAATCACTTTTACACATTTTTCGTCGGGCGTAAGAAATTTGGGCTGCATTCGATTATCTCCATTTTCGAGTCAGTAGCGAGGATTAACAACTGTAAAAAAAGACCCATACGAGAATTTCGGACTCTATGTGCAAAGACCTTCAAGGCTCAGTCTCCATTCTCCGAATTACACTTGTTTAGGCAAAATCGGGCCGAGTACCAAAACAACCTTGTAGCCAATCAGAAGTAAGGTGCACAGTATGGACATTATTCAAGCCGAGCGCTGACGAAAGCGAAAGATTGGGTAAGGGTGTGTCTGCTTTGGTGATTTGTACATCAACACGGCTATGAGAAACCGGACATTCCGCCTTTAAGGAATATATTAGTGCTGGGCAATATATATCGCGATTCACGCTAATTATTCATGTCTAAATGTATTCTGTGTTTTATGCACAGCTCTTTCGTGAACTATGGCTGTTTGATCAGTAGGAAGTACTGCTCGATCCAAATTCACAACGAGATTGAATCGTTTATAACAGTTATTTGAAAAAGCAACAATCAACAAACATGTAACCATAAAAATACTTTATTATCATGAAAACACCTGTAAAGGTTTGAAGAATGGCGGTAGAATATGACCACAGGCACTTCCTGGAACTAATCGTTCTTCTTCTGTTTCCCTTATTCAGAGTTTCAGCACAATATCGCCCTCTGGCTTTGGGATGGGGCGGCATTTAAAGGTCATCATAGATAACAATGGGTTCACACTAAACGCGAATTAAGCGGTTTGTGCTAGTAAATTACATACACAGTCAATGCAAAGATGTGTATGGATGCAAACTACTCTGGTGGCGTGAATCCAGCGAACTTTGTCAAACTCGTCTTCTGTAAAGGTTGTAAATATTTGCAAGATTGCGTCACTCACGCAAAAAATAACAAACCTTTCCCGCGAGTAATAAAGAGTATGGAACACAATTGTTCTGGTTCAGTGTAAACCCAGCATAAGAATCGCACTATATATCAGCCAGCCCTCATTTAAATAAAATGTTTGTTTTGTAATGATAGAAACTAATAGTTTACGTTAAATAATATCATTGTCGACAAAATGTGAAGAAACACCTTCAGAACAAATGATGACAGGAAACGTTTCAGTCAAGAGACATTTGATTTGTTATGAATCACATGAGTTACTGTAAGACTGATGATATATCACATCTCTGTTTGTTTTTTCATGACTCTGGAGCTGTGTGTTTTAACATCAGAAGAACGCCCTCGTCTCTGACAGGAATCTGACGTTTGTCCTTGCGGTGAGAATGCGAAGGGAGGAAAATATTTGCTTTATCTCTCTTTGGTACATTTCCACAAACAATATAAAGGTGTTTATCTGTGCACCTGCTCATGTGTGCTCTCTCTATAAAAGACACTGTGAATCACGTGACCCACGTAATGCAGTTTTTGAAGGCCAACGCAACATTAACATCACACTGAGACTTAAATGTCAAAAGGCTTTTTTTCCCACAGAACTTTCGGATTAATGACAAAGAAGCTCTGTGATCAACAAGATAGTCTACATAAAATAAAAGTTGTGTCCAGATATAAAAGCAAAATTAGGTTATGAAAAACTACAGCACTGCTACAACGAATCTCCATTTACATTTTTGGAATTGTGACCATATTTTTGATATTTTATACATGATTTAAATCTGAAGTGCCCTGGAGCAATTTGTTTGACAGGCAAAAGTAAAAAAAAAAATGTTTCCTTCTAAACGGACGAATAAAACGAATAACAGTTTTTTACTTTTAACCGTTGTATAAATGGCCTCTAAAATATGGGCCTAAATGTTTAGTTTTTTTATATAATATAATATTATAAATAATTATTATTTGAGAAGCTTGTGTCAAGTGATCGACTGGATATAAATGAAAACTTAACTAAAACTAAGAAAATTCAAGTTGTACGACAACTTAAAGAGATAAAGAATAAAATGTTAAAGGCGCATAATAAAATTGCTTAATGAAAAACTACAAAAATATTCAGAAATAGCCGTTCAAAATATGAATAAAACTACAATAAAACCGAAAAGAACTCACTCCCTAAAAAAATATCTGTGTATTAGTGAAAATATTTTGGGGCTCGTGACATTTAAACAATTAAAAAAAAAAAGAAGTGAAACTGGATGCTAATTTTTTCTGGGTCTTGGCCTAAAAAACGTCATCATCCCCACAGGTGTGTGTAAAAGATGATGTATGTCATGAGTCTTCCACACCTTTAGGAGGCGCTGCATCAGTGTGTCCTGTCTCTCCTCCCACTGCACGCAGCTCTCTGCAAGCTGAATGACAACACCCATGTGACCGGCGGCGAGCACTGCCTCAAAGCCTTCCATCAGCTCATCAAAGATCTTCAGAAACTACAAGAGATCAAGCACATATCAACAAAACCCTCTCTCTCGTAGACTGACGTGACGTCAGTGATGTTCGTGATGACGTACCAGTTTGAGACCGCTGGAGACTTCGATCAGGGTTTGGATGGTGAAGTTTGCGATGCGATGAAGAGCCAGAGACATCAGCTGCTCCTTCAGATGATTCTTATAGACGTCACGCAGCAGAGCTTTCTGAGAGAACTTAAAAACCGTCTGAATGAGATGACTGCACGACGGATCCTTCAGAAACACCAGGAGGGGACTGAAAGAAGACACACAAAAACACATTTTTACTTTAGTACTTTCAAAGTTTACATTTTTACTTTAGTTCTTTCAAAGTTTACATTTTTACTTTAGTTCTTTCAAAGTTTACATTTTTACTTTAGTACTTTCAAAGTTTACATTTTTACTTTAGTTCTTTCAAAGTTTACATTTTTACTTTAGTTCTTTCAAAGTTTACATTTTTACTTTAGTTCTTTCAAAGTTTACATTTTTACTTTAGTACTTTCAAAGTTTACATTTTTACTTTAGTTCTTTCAAAGTTTACATTTTTACTTTAGTACTTTCAAAGTTTACATTTTTACTTTAGTTCTTTCAAAGTTTACATTTTTACTTTAGTACTTTCAAAGTTTACATTTTTACTTTAGTTCTTTCAAAGTTTACATTTTTACTTTAGTTCTTTCAAAGTTTACATTTTTACTTTAGTACTTTCAAAGTTTACATTTTTACTTTAGTTCTTTCAAAGTTTACATTTTTACTTTAGTTCTTTCAAAGTTTACATTTTTACTTTAGTTCTTTCAAAGTTTACATTTTTACTTTAGTACTTTCAAAGTTTACATTTTTACTTTAGTACTTTCAAAGTTTACATTTTTACTTCAGTTCTTTCGAAGTTTACATTTTTACTTTAGTTCTTTCAAAGTTTACATTCTTACTTTAGTTCTTTCAAAGTTTACATTTGTACTTTAGTTCTTTCAAAGTTTACATTTTTACTTTAGTACTTTCAAAGTTTACATTTTTACTTTAGTTCTTTCGAGGTTTACATTTTTACTTTAGTACTTTCAAAGTTTACATTTTTACTTTAGTTCTTTCGAGGTTTACATTTTTACTTTAGTACTTTCAAAGTTTACATTTTTACTTTAGTTCTTTCAAAGTTTACATTTTAGTATAAAGTAATATATAATTTGATGTGATTGTCACAAACTTTTAAAGCAAATTTCAGTCAGTGTCACATGACATCATCTGAACAAAGAGGTCAGTAAACAATGATTTTTGGGTGAAGTATCCCTTTAAGGCACTGAATGCTTTTGTGGTTTGGAAAAGAGAAATGCTTCGAACATCACCTGACTCCAGGAGCAGAACTGAGTGATGTCAGGTATCCCATAATGCCCTTGTTGAGCTTTCTACACAATATGGGTCTCTTCCTGTGACAGACGGTGAGAAGCGTTTGAAGAGTGGCGCTGGCACTGGGATTCGTCGCGCAGACTGTAAATAAACATGAAGAAGATGATGAAGAACACTGGGATCTGAACTCTGACCTCTACATGACCACAGACGTTACCGTTGATGTTTTCCATCAGAGAATCAGATAGATGCTTCAGCTCCCACCAGAACGATGCCGGAATCTCAAAATCTGTCATCTCGCTTGTGGATCTTCGGTCCTTTTTCACTGTCGGATTTAGAAGGAACCATTTGAACGAGTCAGACATGTTTCAGTATATATCAACACATATGAATAATTGTGCTCATGTGTGTGTGTGTGTGTGTGTGTGTGTTACCCTGTTGAGCGTCAGACGGCTCTGAAGTCAAACAGCCTGCCAGCACATGTATGAGCGTTCGGAGCACGTGAGATCCGTGTGGATCTTTGATGAATTCTGTGATGTTTTCTCTGACCACTCCACACAGACGCTGCACCTGAACCTCCAACGTCCCACAATCCTCTTCTTCCGCCTCGGATTTCTCTTCTGCACCTCCGCCTTCCTCTTCATAACAAACACTCATCATAAATAAATCTGACACAGAATATTTGAACACATAGCATACATGAATATGTGATATTAGCATCTGTTTAATAACCCATTAAGAGCACGCGCTTGTGAATCTCACCTGTCCACCTGTGCGTCTGTCTCAGAGCGCTCTCCATCACATGACCTCCGCACGGATCGCACGCTACACGTCTGAACTCTGACCCCGTGTCTCCGCCCAGCTCCGCGAGCACCTCCCCCACCTGGACGACTCTGGCCAATGACAGCAGCTTCTCCAGAGCCACACTGCCAGTCATGTCCATGGCGACAACGTTAGCTTTGCCCTTCACCTCTGACAGAACGTTCTCCACGAACAGATCTGAGAGACAAACAGAAACTCACATAAACACTAGAGGGCGACCGATATTGGACTTTGCTGATAACGATAACTAAGGTGGTCAGCACCTATCGATAACGATTAATTACCAATCGTTTTTTTAATGGTTTATTTCAAATAGAAAAAAACACACACAATTTAAATTAGCAATGAAGTGTATTACATCAATAAACACGTTGCTTGAACCACTAAACTGTATTGTACACATACATATTAACTACATTAATAAATATTACACTCCAGTGTATGATTTAAAAAAATATATAAGTAGGTCATTTCTAAACTTTTATAATTTAAAACATTCTTCGGACCAAACTAGCAGAATGACGGATCCATTGTAATATTTTACAACATAATGTCGCGTCCACATGCGTGTTTGTTTACATTAAAACGATTAGCCGTTTGTGCTGTCTCTGTCATCTGTCTACTATTTCTTGTACACACACACACACACACACACAAATGACTATCCATAGTTACAATAATAATATGTAAACATTTCTGTGTGTATTTTTGTCAACATGTTATCTTCTTAAGCTAACGTTAATAGGCTACTCTCAGCCCTGTAGGCAAAAATACTGCTGTTCCCCATTAAATGCAGCATATAGTCGATAAATGTTTTACTTTATAACATCATGTTCACTGCAATTGGCTCTACCTTGTCATTGTTAAACCTCATCTGATGTATTCCGTAATGAGCAGACTGTGGTGTCACGTCTCAAAAACAAACAGTCTGTCAGTTTTATTTCCACCTCTAGAGGTCGCTGTTGTACACTATATTCTGAACTCACAGTGGAGCTTTACCTTCTGCGTCTGACCAAACGTCACTAGGAAAAACTAGCGACAGTTCAAATTATCGCTATCGGTGCCGATTAATGGGCAAAAAAATGAATTGCCGGACCTCTGATAAACACACACTTATAATGATCACCTCTCTCCTCGTCTTCTGTGAATCCCTCCTTCAGTCGGTCACAGATGCGGCGGTAATAACCCACGGTCATGGCGTCCAGTCTCGCTCTCTTAACCGCACCATCACCGCTTCCCTGTGCGCCACGTTTCTTCCCCGGCTTCTCGGACGCCTTAAAATACCTTTGACCTTTGGCCCCCATCTTCTCAACCATCACACGCGTCACACCTACAACACAACACTGCAGTAGAACACACATGATGATGATGGATCTGAGCTCTTAAAAGAAAACTGTGCGTGTTTCCTCAGAGAATGATCTGTATGTTTAGACTCATTTTTGTAAACTCTATTGAAACGTGTATGATTTACATTATTTCTCATTCTACTTTGTTGTCTCAGGGTTTATACGTGACTGCTGCAGTCATTTTTCTGATGACAAAGGACCTACTACTAGAATTAAGGTTTTTGGAGTCGAATCCGATTCTCGACTCCCACTTCGACTCCATTTACTGTCATTCAAAACGGGCTCAGGAATATACATTTAAAATAAATGAATGTAGCTTCACAAGTTTGGGAACTTTGGGCTGGCAACCAAACTGCAAAGTCATTATCAAATACACATGCATTTGTGTTCACACACCATCACAGAGAGTGTTTTGTGCTGTCAGACCAGTTACTCCTTTCTGGTCCTAAACCCAAGTGGTTTTCCAAGCGAACGCTGTGTGAGGACATGACGGCCCAGTTCAGTAGCTGTAGACTTATTTTAAAGCTAAAACATTTTGAATCCTTTATTATTTTTATATCGCATCGATTTGGGAGAGTAACAGTTACACAAATGAAAATGTTATGTACTTAAAGACACTTTTTATTAGCAACAAATATGCTTTAATAATAACCCAGCAACAAGAACTTAATATATGATTTGTGACTTCCTGACTGTTGCAGATTTTTTATGTTTTTAAGCTTGATTAAACACTATTATTTGTATCCACAAACTTGATTTTGATTTGTGTCCAGTTATGCGCACGGACTCACATTTAAGCATAGTGTGATGCTTTCATTTAAAGCAACAAACAAAGTGTCAGCAGTCGTTTAGAGAAATAAAAGCTTGAAGAGGGACCAGTGTTGAGCCATATTCTTTATAGTTCAATGGTTCTATCTCCAGCCTGTGGACCGCCGATACATCATATTGAGGGGCGGGACAATTACGCATTTATCCATGACAAGCTGGATTTGTGGACAAAAACAGAAGCTTACGTGTCTAGAAAATGCTCATGTGTGACTGAAATTAGCATTCTATCAGAGTTTAAGTTCAGTGCAGTTGACAAAATTGTTACTTACCACCACAAGCTTTTAAACAAGAGAAAGTCAACTATTGCTTATGGTCAAATATCATATATATCATTCATCCAAAAAATGCCCGCATGCGCTGTTATTACTTGATTGATTAAACGATTTGAGTCTATATTAAAAATGACAGAGTCGATGAGAGTCAATTCTGACTTTAGGGACATAAGAGTCGACTCCTCATCTCTAAGGTCTATTACTTGATCACACGCCACTTAGCAATGAAGAATAAGCGAGAAAGTGTCATCAAGTTATTATCAAATATTAAAAGACTAGAGTCAAAGTTAATGGGTTCATGGTTCTTCTACTCATGTAAATTTTAAGTTAAACTGTTTAAAGAGTTTGGTTCCAAAATGAGATATGTTTTTTTTATTGTGCATTCCAATTAATAACAATCAAATTGCAGTTTGTTGATTTGATTTAAGCCATAATAACTAAAAAAATAAAGCAAACTAACACAAAAATACACAATAAAAACATGATAACATAATACTTCAAACATAAAATGGAGTCATCTCATTTTGAAACCAAACTCTTCATTTGTATAAAACATCTGGACGAAGAGCTGAATTGTTTTGCACGAAATTATAAACTTTACCATTAAGTTCCGTCGTCACGACACAGAATTCCCTTCACTGATCTCGGGGTTCACATGAAATGAGTATTTATCTTAACAACTATTGATTTGAACAATAAATTAATCAAAATGAGCCTAAAACGCAAATAAAAGTCTTCATGTAAAGGTCAATTTCCAAAAGCACAAATATAGTGAGTTCTTTTTAAAGTTTTAATTAACCTAGCTATTAAATACAATTGGAGAATATAAAAACGGTAAGTGCAGTATTATTTGTGAAGTGTTATTGTATTTTGTGTTAATGCATGCAACTGTTGTGATCATTTTCAACGGTTAATATTCAGTTTTCACAGTGGACTATTTTAACGTAGAGGTTTCGTAAACTTACTATTAAAACCAGTTATGGTCAGTTTGATGTGGAAACAATATTACATTATTGTAAACACAGTATTAAACCTCTGAAATTAAGACCGATGTCACAATTAAACATGTGAGCACTGTATGAACAGTCAATATTCTGCATGACATCAAAGAGCGTAAAGACCGCAGGCGAGACATAACAAACACATCCGTGTACTAACGAGACGTTGTTGAAAGTGAATCATGATCATTAATCACATAAAACAATTTGAAACTCACCAGTTTACATAGAACTGTATGTTCACGTGTCTAGGAGCAGGCGACGCAGCGTGATGACGTCAAACCACTGCGACGACGAAAAGCGCACCACTGAAAACAAAACAAAAGTCCTGCGATGGATTATTTTTACAAAGCGTTCCATTTAATAAAACACGAAAACACGTTTTATATTATTGAAACTAGTTTAATTAAAAAAAAATTTTAAAGCAGTTTTTAGCAGAAAGTGCAGAAAACTGTCACATAGATAAATTGAGAAGGAATCACTGCTAAATAATCTGAAAAATTGACACTTAACCCCTAAAAATATAAAAAACTGTTTAAATTTTGTATTTATTTTTTAAACAGGCATCAAAAGAAACATATTGCCAAAGGCAGACTTGTTATGTAATACATGTGACTGCAGAGGTCTGAAGATAGATATTAAATAAAACAACAATATGAATAACTGCACATTTTTAAACAAAAGAGTGACAGCTAATAATGTACTTAAACCATATAATTCGTTGGCCGGTGTAATATCATTTATAAAAACAGAGAACGCAAGCAGCAGAACTGAAATGACACACACACAAGATTTTTGTGGGTCTAAACAACAAGGCATTTAT
This sequence comes from Triplophysa dalaica, assembly GCF_015846415.1. Taxonomy (NCBI): domain Eukaryota; kingdom Metazoa; phylum Chordata; class Actinopteri; order Cypriniformes; family Nemacheilidae; genus Triplophysa; species Triplophysa dalaica. The sequence goes on along the minus strand of NC_079544.1, from coordinate 616,420 downwards.
TGATCCATACAGTATATATATTTCTTCAAACAATATGAACTCATTACAGTATGATTGTCCTGAATAAATATCACACAAGACTTCATATTTACAGTATAAACAAACAATATAAAAAATGGGTGTGCAAAAATAAGAAAATGAAATGAAAAAGTAAAGAAAGGCAAGTAAAGACAGAAAGCTTTGGATCACAGCATGTGATGACCTCATGATGGTTACATCATTCTGTGTTCTATTATGGTGTGTGAACTCAATAAAAGTCTCTATTTGCAGTTTTATGTCCGCTGTAATTCATCCAGTGATCAATGATGGAGAGCAAATGAGTCTGATGTGTCGGCTTCACAAACACACGTCTGATCATCTGACTGAATCATCCGATTCTGAAAAAACATCCACATCGTTCCATATAAACAAAACAAACACCTTCTAAAACGACATCTAAACAATCTTCAGCAAAACTGGACTTCAGTGAGAGAGAGAGAGAGAGAGAGAGAGCCAAACATCTGACGGAGGTGTGACAGGAAGTGACATCATCGGCATGTTAAAAGAGAATGGAGCTTAATTAGAGTTTTGATGTATCACAGCTGGATAATTGTATATATATATGTAAAGATATACAAGCTGACTGTACACACATACACATACACACACGCATGCATGCACGCACTCACGCACTCACACACTCACACACACGGTCTGGTTGTGTTAGCCTGAGTTCAGATACTCCAAAGCCACTTCATAGCAGAACTTGTACTGATCCTACAAGAAATCAAACACAAAATAACACACATCAGACACACAATGTCATAATATGTCAATCATATATAACACATGTGAATATTTATTTGATGTTGAGGTCTAAACTTCCGTATGCATGTTAGACTAAAGCTTAAAAACTTTTATTTTGCCTTTATTGTATAAACATCACAACATATTCACAATAAATGCACGAGGTCTTTGCGGTCAAAGGCCTTTTCTTTTCTTTTAGTTACACAATACACGGGCATGATTTTGACTGTTGTGTAAAACATTGTGAGGTGAGGGTTGTGTACCAGCAGATCCACCATGTTGGGTTTGTTGTTTCTCAGGGTTTTAACGGCGTGAAACACGTCGACCGAACGCTGATGTCGCAACATTTCACTGACGATACTGATGGCACAAAACGTCCCGCTGCGACCCCCTCCATTCCTGAGGAGACACAAACATTACACACATTACACACATATCATACAATACACACTATTATACATGAAACTCTTTAATTGATTGTGTCTGATCTGTTTGTTTGTTTGATTGTTTTTGTGTTTGGCTTTAGTTCTGTAGATGTGTGAACTGGATTCAAACAGCTGTGTGCTGATTGTGTAGTTATTGTGTTTAGTCAGTAGGTGGCGATGATGTCACATCTCACTGCTCTCAGACACTGTCTGTTTATGAGGAATGATTCCACTAATGATTATTGATCTGTTCTTCTGCTGCCATCACACAGACTTGTGGGGGATTGTGTGACATTTCTCATTTAAACCTGAACCCTAAATCACAAGTTTGATTAATTAATATCTACATCAATTAACTTAAGATTTGACCGATAAGAAACTCACAACATACACACACACACACACACATGAATAGAAACAGACAAACACACGCACAAACACATAGAAACACACACGTATTTACCACACAACACTCACTCACAACACACAGTCACAACACACATGTACACAGGTTTGTTCTTGAAGTGATGCTGACAGCGGGTGTGTGTGTGTGAAGTTTATTGAGTAAGAGCAGTGTTGTGATTGTTGTTGTCGTAGTGTTGTGTGTCAGTAGTGTACTCACAGGCAGTGTACTACGGTGCGGCCCTCGCCTCCATCATATTCCTCCTGCCATTTATCCACCTGATGGATGAGTTTGAGGAACGAGCGTTTGGACACAGGTGTGTCCCGGTACATCGGCCAACCCAAAAACTGAAACTGCTGAACCATACGGTACCCGTCCTGCGGCTGAAACACACACACAGTAAGAGACTACACACTTACACAATCATCAGAGAACTGAACATCTGAAACAAACAATGTCTCATTTACACTGGATTCTATTTACTCTCTTCATTCATGTGTCTGGTGTACAGTTGTGGTCAAAAGTATTGTCAGTGACATAAATGATAAATTTTGTGGTTCAGTGTGCAGAACAGTCAATGTTTGATTCTACATGTGTTCACTTTGTCAGTCTTGTGTACACAACAAATAAACACAACAAGAGTGAGATGAGTATCTGTGTCTGATAATCAAAAAAGATTCAAGTAAGTGTGTGTTACACACCCGGGCGGCGTTATATATTCTGAATATCCTGCTGATGATGTCCTCTTCTAAATCAGCAGAGACAAACTCCACCTGCAGTGGACCGTGACGATGAACACCGTTCTCTGGCCAGTACTGTGGACACAACTGCACACAGAGAGAAACAAATGAATGACAAACAGTAACACATCCTTTCAATGGTGTAAATGTTCTGAAATATTTAGTGACGGTTGTGTGTGTGTGTGTGTGTGAGATGTGTTCTGTCAGTCATTGTTCATTGAAATGTCCCATCAGTGCTGGTCTGAACGGATGAGCCGTCATTGTGTTTGTGAAAGAATACCTGATGAAAGACATTGTGCAGGTGTGTGTGTGTGTGTGTGTGTCGTGTGGGACACATCAAGCAACTGAAGTGTGTGTGTGTGTGTGTGTGTGTGTGTGTTAGACTCTGAGGAGCACAAACCCCATCACTTCCCCTCAAAATTTAAAGTAAAGGATTCAAACAGATACATTTAAAGAAACAGTTCACACAAAAATGAATATCGTGTCATCATTTACTCTCCTTACAGTTGTTCCACATGTGTATAAATGTCTTTGTTCTGATGAAAACAGAGAAAGATATTTAGAAGAATGCTTGTATTTAGACAGATGTTGCCCCCATTGACTCCCATAGTAGGAAAAAAATAATGCCCGTCAAAAGTTTCTCAGAACTTTTTGCTGACTTACATTCTTCCAAATATCTTTCTCTGTGTTCATCAGAACAAAGACATTTATACACTTTTGGAACAACTGAAGGAGAGTAAATGATGACACAATATTCATTTTAGGTGAAGTGTCACTTTAACACATTACAATAACACAACAGCTTCTGTAATGATACAACTGTGGAAAGATAATTCTGCTGACAACATAAACCTATCAAAGATTTGAATGTTTGTCAAATGTTTTTCTTTACTTTTACAAGAAAATATTGTCGAACATTTACAGTTTCAGTAAATCTGTCACAAGCTTCATTGGTTTTCAGAACGGATCACTGACCACTAAACATCACGCTGAAGTCTTCATTCTGTACATGAACATTGAGTAAAACTACACACACTGTCTATACAAGGGTGCTGTGAATACTTCATTCTGATTGGTCGATATTCTGGACAGACATTTTCTTTTAAAGGAACTCGACTCACAATGACTGTTGTCTCAGATTTACTACACAACTCATGTTTCTTTAGTCACTTTTATATCCTGTGTGTGTGTTTGTGTGTACAGGTGAATGTGTGATATTATTTGTGTTTGACATGGGGGGGGGTAGATTTGTCATAACACAGCCTGAGGCGCTCGATCCCTAAAGACACACATACACTGAAAAAATAACTTATTTTTTCGTGTAAATTGTTGCGAGGATTTTTTAAGTAAAATGTTCTCCTATAATTCAAGTACAACTTACTGACCAGAATAAAGTAAATTCTACTTAATACATTTAGTTTTTGTGAATCAGTAAAAGTGATTTCACGGTTCAATTACTTACTGAAGTGGAGTAGGCGGGGCGGGACCGTTATTCGAGACCGGTGAGTATCACGTAAAAGATCAGGAGCATATAAGAGAACGAGCGACCGGACCGTCGAGGAGAGAGAACCAGGCCCCAACATGTTTTATGTTTTGTATGTATGTTCTTGTGTTTGGCAGACGACCGTGAGGTGGTGCCGTCATTTTACTTTAGTATCTTTTGTTGTGATTTGTTTTGTTCGCAGGCGGTCGGTCGTGAGGGGCCGCCGGCTGTTATTATTTAAATTAAAACTTTGTTTAATTGTCTTGCGGTTCCTGCCTCCTTCCTTCCATTTATTGAACCTCCCTAACCCTAACCCTACACTTACATATTGAAATGTATTATATTATACAAATTTTACCAATTTAAATGTGATTTTTAATTTATTCCCAAGATCTTTCCGTTATTTTAACTTTTTTTTTTAAAACAAGAACATATTTATATTACGTATATTTCAATAATTTATTTTCATAAAATCTAGGAACATAATATTTTTTTTCAGTGGGTTTCCACACACACACACACACACACACACACTCTAAATACACACACAATATAAACAACACACACTCACAATTGACACAAACAGACTTGAAATACACACACAGTATAAACACCACGTACACACACACACACACACACACACACACACACACACACACACTCTAAATACACACACAATATAAACAACACAACTCACAATTGACACAAACAGACTTGAAATACACACACAGTATAAACACCACGTACACACACACACACACACACACACACACACTCTAAATACACACACAATATAAACAACACACACTCACAATTGACACAAACAGACTTGAAATACACACACAGTATAAACACCACGTACACATACACACACACACACACACACACACACACTGGACATAAACATACTCTAGAGACACACAAAATATAAGTACCACACACACGCATACACTGAACTCTTAGGTGAGAGTGTGTGAGTATTTTTCTGTGAGGAAGTGAAGATCTGACCTGCGCTGGATCCACGTCATTCAACATGACTATAGACGTGCAGTGATAATCCAGAACCAGTCTCCAGAAATCCTTCACCGTGTTTGGCAAAGGATGCTGGGTAACAATGAAGGCAGACGGCTGTTTGTAGCTCTGTTGAGAAATCATTCAGACACACACTCGGATCACATTCAACGGTTCGATCTGAATTTAGCTGATGATCAGCCCAACACACATAAACCCTCAGTTGTGTAAGTTTGTGTTGTCGTACGTCCATGAGAGCGCCGTTGATGTAGTTGCTGCTCTCTCCATCGATGGTGATGAGGAACGGCAGACAGCGGTCGGGCGGCAGGACGTCCATACAGCGATTCTTCTCGTGATTCCTCGGCAGCAGAGCGATGCTGCAATCCTCCACACGCAGGGTGGGCGTCACCATGTTTAGAGTCTGTCCACACACACACACACATGAAGTATTAGCGATAAGATTCAGTTCAGTGCACATTTAGGAAAGAAAAGTGATGTTTTTTACTGAACTAAATCTCTCTCTTACCCTGAACTCTTCTTTGATTGGACTGGAGTTGGTCTGAGGGTCCAGTCGGTTCATGTCGTAATAAACAGAGCGAAGCTGATTGGCTGGAATAGTAGTGTCACCGCACAGACACGCTTCCAAAATGGCATCGTGGATGAAAACATACTGCTCCTGACAACAACACAAAGACACACGTGTACCATTAAATCTACTTTAACTCTCGTCTGGAATACTTGCTTGTGATTGGTCAGAAAATCAAATCAAACAGATCAAATTGCCAGCACCGCCCAGTCCTGTAGATTCATCCTCTACAATACCAGGAAAATTAGACCCTTCCTATCAGAGCATGCTACGCAAGTCCTAGTACAGGCTCTGGTCCTGTCCAGACTGGACTACTGCAATGCGCTCCTGGGTGGACTTCAGATGATCCAGAATGCTGCGGCAAGAGTTATCTTTAATGAACCAAAGAGAGCACACGTCACTCCTCTATTCATTAAGCTACATTGGCTCCCTATAGTCGCTCGCATCAAATTCAAGACTCTGCTCCTGGCCTACAAGACCACCACTGGTTCACCACCTTATCTTCACTCGCTACTGCAGACATATGTACCCGCCAGATCCCTACACTCTGCAAACGAACGGCGTCTTGTGGTGCCATCGCAAAAAGGTAAAAAATCTCTCTCGCGCACCTTCTCCGGATCTGTTCCACCTATATGGAACAATCTACACACTGCTACAAGATCTGCAGATTCTGTAGCCATCTTTAAGAAACATCTGAAAACACATCTCTTCTGCCAACATCTTACTGATCTGTTCTGACTCTATTTTCTTCTCTACCCATGAAAAAAAAATGAATGAATGATTCTGTATACTGTGTTAGGTTATATGAGACTAGTCTTCTTTTTGATTTCACTTATGCATTTGTTGTACTTGTTGTATATGCTGTTCCGATTGCTTCCATTGCCTACCCCACCTGTAAGTCGCTTTGGATAAAAGCGTCTGCTAAATGACTAAATGTAAATGTAAATGTAAAATATTAAGTGACATTTGCTGGTCATTTTATAATTGATGAATTGACGGATGGAACTGGTTCTTTACATCTATATTTGACCTCAGAAATCACATGTGACTCTAGACAAAAGGGTTTTGCGTACATTCGCTAAAGCAAGTTTTTAAAGATTTTAACTTTTGAGATTTTTGATTTCTTGATATTTGTCAAATGTGAACGTGACTGCTCACTTGATTGGATTTTCTCAACAGGAAGAACATCAAAGTTCATCAGCTGTAAACCGTCAGCGTGATCGTGTCGATGTTGAAATGTTTTCTGCTTTTGCTCCGAGGAAAATCATGTCTGATGGAAATCACTGCTGAAGTGACATTTACCGACAATCACGGCCTGTCACTTTTCACTTCGTCCTGACGACGGGGTCGACGTGTCTCTACCGCTGACTCTCCGGCGAACTTTGACCTTTCGGCTGGCGCATGCTGACGCAAACCGGCCGTGACGCAACGAATGCAAGAGAGGATTGCTTACTAATGAGAGACCGCTCAGCAGCTGTGTCGTTGTGAATTAACAGTGACAGTTCAAACACGCGTGTGAAAAGGTAACGAGAGCCTGCAGGGTGACAAACACGCACACATATGCGCATGCATGCACGCGCAGCCTCTGAAGGTCAGTGATCTTAAAGATGCAGGTTTGGGCAAACGCTGAACGTCGTCTCTGAAACATTGGTCCATTAAACCCACTGATGCCTGTGATGTGAAATGATGCGGCGGCTCCAGATGGTGAACGTTCACAAACACTTGAGAGTTCTTCATCTGCGCAGCTACATAAACCCCGTCAGGAGCTGTAAAAATGAAGCGGGCGAGTGTGAACATCTTTTTTGGGCTTTATGACTCTTTTAAGCAGCTGCGTTGAGCCGAGCTCTCGGCTGATGGACGATTGAACAGGTTGAGAGTGTTTATATGATATGATAATGGCTTCAGATCGCTGCCGTGTGTCAAAGCTTCAGGACGGGTATAAGTGCACCCTCTCGTTCTCCTCGGATCTTTGTGTCTATTTGACGCCTGTGATACATAGTTTGCTCATCTGCAATACATCTGCTGTCAGATGTCATATAGACCTCTAGAAGATGTGTCATGATCGGTAAGGGGATTAGGACAGAGGACCCATGTGAAGACAGCGGGTAAGGTGTTAACACAAGACCCACGAGGAGGTAACATAACAAAACAGGAGACAGTAATAACAAGACAGGACCGGACTAAGACTAACAGCATTGAAACAAGACATAAGTAAACATTTTGACAAGAACGACAACTAACTAAACTTGACTTGTCAGGCACAGGAACTCATACATTTGACAACCAGCAAACAAAAAAACACAGGGGCATAATAAAGGGAACCGAATCAAGAGGGGAACAGGTGTGGGGCATGAAATCATCGACAATCAATAATGAGGAATCGAGAGGGCGGGGACAAAGACGAGACCGGAGAGTATGGAAGGCCTTCTTGCCAAATTGCTTCAGTCTACATGAAACAAGAGGTTCTGTCATGATTCTGCCACTAGATAAAGAAAAGCATGACATGATGGAGAAGAACCATGACAAGATGTCTGTAAGATGTGTATGATTCAGAATGGATGTTTCTAAGATGTTCAGGAGATGTTTTCCAGATCTGCAGATCTTTAGCAGACGTCTAACAGACGTACTTGTGCTGTCTGGATAAGTTTCTCTAAACCAAAGCACATTCCATCTCCCTGACATCTATTTGACGTCTGTAATACATAGTTTGCTCATCTGCAATACGTCTCAGAGATGTCTGCTACCAGATGTCATATAGATGTCGTATAGACATCTGTTAAATGACATCTAAGATGTTTAGCATATGTTTTCCAGATCTCCAGATCTTTAGCAGATCTTTTTCATAAACAAGAACTATCATGAAAACTAAAACTATTAGTGAAAAACATTTTCGTTAACTGAAATAAAATAGAAACGAAAGTAAAAAAAGAACATGAAAACTGTAACTAAACTGTGCACCTACAAAACAAACGAAAAAGAAATGAAATTCAGTAATACAAGCTTGCGATTTTTTATTTTAAATTGAATTTTAAGTTGAATCAGCAGTTGAACACAGAGTGACTTTTCAATAGGATTCTGCTTCAAACAACAGCGACTGCATGGTGATTAGAAGCATTTGTGGGACTTTTCTTAAGGCTAAGAATCCAACAAACCTGGAAGTGCATTTAAGAAGTTCACATGATGTATTTTGTTTATAACGGTAATACAAATATCACTCATTTCAACACTTAGTTTGCTGCCTTTAAGATGTACGTGTGTACAGTTATATACACAATTTGTCCATCTACACAAAAGTGCAGTGATCAACAAACATTTTAATTTTTTATTTTTAACAATTACATATTTGACAAGGTTTATGTACATTTTTACCATGATATTACGCTATAGACTCAAACAATACTAAAACTAGATAAAAACTATAAAAAATGTTTTTTTTTACATAAAAACGAAATCAAAACTATTCATGAACCACTAAAAAGAACTGAAATAAATAAAATAAAAGACAAATTAAAAACTATAATAACCCTGCTGGGCGATCAATATTTTATTATTATTAGAAATATCATATTTAATCAATTCATGTAACAAGATTTAAAAACATTAGATATTAAATTTCCCTCGAGCGTGACCGCTGACGTGATTATGTCACATTAACAACATTAGCAACCATATAAGGTCAGGTGCAGCAAGTCCATTTACAGCACCATGTTAAACATGTGCACGCAGGTTACGTTTAAGGGATGAAGTTTAGGATATTTTTATTTGTTTAAATGAAACGTTGGTTAATATCGACCCAAGACAACGCAGGCAGGCCAGTGGAGGAGGGCGGAGAAGCGCCACAGACAGAAAGGTTACGTCGACCTCAGGTCTTAAAGAGGCACATCCATCAGCACTCCAATCAGTTCGATGAAATTCCACAATCTGTAGTAATAGTTCATAGTTTATGTATAACAACAAGTAAAGTCATATTATATTAGACTGTGCTCGTTTGTGTCATTATGCGCCTGTTTGGATAGACCTAATATGTGCATGACAAATTCATGTGTGGACGTGTGTGTTATGAGTGACGTGTACAGTGTGATGTTGAGGTTAAAGGTGACGGAAGCCATACCTCGGTCTGGACCATGTTAACCCGGCGTGAACGCAGCTCTCTCACACAGTTGTAGATATCCACGACACCCTCTCTCTCTGCCATGTCCAACATGATGTCAATCACAATGAAGCAGCCGGTTCGCCCCGCCCCCGCGCTGTAGAGTGACCAATCAGAACAGAGATTGAGACGTCTGTTAACCAGGTCTGTTCATCCACATTGATGAAGCCATTTCAATTCATTTATGACAATTTATAAAATCATGACCTCATGACATCATACCTGCAGTGGACCACAATTGGTCCAGCATTAGTTGGTGATTTGGCTTTGACCCTGCGGACGAATCCCAGCAGACCCGTTGCGTGATATGGGACGCCGTGATCCGGCCAGCCGGTGAAATGAAACTGACTGATTTCACGAATCTCATGGGCTCCTCGCTGGATAGAGAGAGAGAGAGAGAGAGAGAGAGAGAGATTCAGGTCTGATACCTGTGCTGCTGTTTCACAATCACCTGAGCGTTACTAATGTACATCACTATGGCAAGCCGAATTAGCTTTTAATCATTCTTAGGATGTGAATTTTTGATATCAACAATTCAATTTTCACTAGTAGGAATGTGAATTCTTTATAGGAAAAATTGAACTTCAACTAATAAAAATCGTATTCTTGATTTCTGTAATTGCATTTTTAATAGTTAAAAATCACATTATACTGCAATTGTAATTCAATTTCAGATATCAATAATTCATTTCTTACATTTTAAAGATCTTATTTTAGATATCAAAAAAGCAATTCTTACTAGTAAAAACATAATTTTTGATATCAACAATTAACTTGTCACTAGAAAAAAAAGATATCATTCTTGATTCTTGATTGTTAATGATAATCTTAAATCCTTAATTTTTATATTTTATTAAGCCTTGTTGTGCAAGCATTGTTGAGCTTGTGCAGAGGCAGCAGCTTTTGCCAGAGGGGAACTGGAATCCCCTGGTTGGGCCCTGGTTCCCCTGAGGTTTTTTTTCTCAATGGGAGTTTTGGGTTCCTCACCACCGTTTGCATATTGTTATATCTGCCTGGCCGGGGGGGCTGCTTTAGAATTCATACTTGTATTCAATGCGTCTCATGTACAGCTGCTTTGTAACAATGAAAATTGTAAAAAGCGCTATATAAATAAAGTTGAGTTGAGTTGAGTTGATTTCTGTAAATGAATTTTAACATGTTGCATTTGGTATTTCTGATATCAGGAAATAGATTTCAGATTTTAATAAATATCGGAAATTGCCATTTTAACATGTAGTAATTCAATTGTTGATATCAAGAATAAACATTATCACATTATTTGTAATTCACTAGTAACCGAATAATTATTGATATCGAAAATTATGTTTTTTACTAGTAAGAATTGCATTTCTGATATCTGAAATGAGATTTTTTACATTAAAGAAATTAATTATTGATATCTGAAATTGAATTTCAATTGCAGTCTATTGTGATATTTAACTCGTAAAAATGCATTTACAGATATCAAGAATTAAGTTTTTTACTTGTTGAAATTACATTCTTGATATCAAGAATACACATTTCTGTGAGTGATTGCGTGATTATTGATATCAAGAATACTAGTAAAAATTGAATTGTTGATAGAAATGTTTATCCTGAGAATGATAAAAAGCAAAAGCGTCTTGCCATACATCACGCCTGAAATGCTTTAATATCATCAGACCTGAGATCTGATGTTTGCGTGTTTGTGTACAGATATACACCAGCGCACTTGAATTATAAAATACAAACCATGATGATTTAACCCTGTATCACTTTATTCTGCGCAACACAAAAGAACCTCATCAAATGATTTATTATCTGGTTGAGTGGATTCAGTACAATAGCAGGTTATCG
>NC_079544.1:592500-600000 GCF_015846415.1 Triplophysa dalaica | reverse complement strand
ATGTTGTGTGAAAAATTAAAGCTGCACATCTCAGAGTCTCTGACTGCTCAAATGTCTTCACACCCACTCTGCCCACATGCCCCAGGGGATTGTGGGTAAATTTCCCAGTGTAGTGGGAGGCAGGCAGGACATCTGCTGTGTGGGTTTGTAATGATGATCTACAACATTCATCGGCACGCAAACACACCGGTGCACACACAAAAGAAAACCTGCACGCGCGCACACAGACACACACACGCAGACATGCGCGCACATGCACAAAGACACACTCACAAAGAAACGCACGTACGAGCACGCACACACACGTAAAAACACGCACACACACTAAGACACACATGCACGAGCACACACTCATGTGTTTGCACACACAAAGAATCACACACATGCACACACACTCACGAAGAGAGTCACCTGCGTGCATACATACACAAAGACTTACACTCATACACACACACTCACGCCTGCGCACACACAGAAAGACTCACACACACACTCACTCACTCACTCACTCACTCACTCACAGAGACACGCACATGTGCCACACACAAACACACTCACGCCTGCGCACACACAGAAAGACTCACACACACACTCACACACACACTCCCTCACTCACAAAGACACGCACACACACACACACACACACACGTGTAACGGCTCCGGTCAGACGGCCGGAGATGATTCTGTCTCTGAAACACATTCAACTTCAGAGTCACACATCATCTCTAATGGATCAAATCCCCTGAAACATTAATAACTGCATCAGCACACATCACTACAAAAATATTGATATTTTCCTCGTTATTTTTTAATAATCTGACTTGACTAAATGATCCTCAACAGTCAGTCATATAAACTACAGCGTATGTAAAGCACAGAATGATGCCAATGCTTTGCGTTATTGAGAATGAAAGTGTGGTTTTTAAATCCTGCATCAACATCACATCTCTGTGTACAGAACTCTCACATCACAACTCCTGGTGTCACAACAATCTTTGACATTAAACATCATCACTGTTTCATTTGTGATTTCATGAGTTTATTAAAAAGAATCATGTGGTGTTATGTGGCTCAGTCCAACCAGAATCACTCCAACAACAACACAACACTGTCAGACAGAGACACGTTCAGTTCATACGACACAAACTCACATCTGCTGACATTTAAAAAGCTTCATATGACACAGAGCTGCACACCACGCTTTATTAAAAATATATTTTAACTAAAAAATGAAGCTGCCACCGAAACTTTCCTGAGAAGAGTTGTTTTAAACAGGACAAAGTTTCTGCTGAAGTTTGAGGATTCTGTATCACAAAGCTCAGCTGTGACAGCTGCTGACAGATGATTCTGGAAACTCACCACCCTTCATGTGTGTGTGTGCTGAATCTACTACAACAGCACAATGTAAAGTGTCTGATACTGCACTCATTAATATTACATGTGAGCACACACACACACACACACACACACACCTGTGTGTTCACCTGTTCTACATCATCTTCAGGAGGAATGAGAGAGAACGCAGGGTGATGCTTTGCCGTTGCTAAGGTGTTGTGTGTAGTTTTTGGCATGTTGCTAGGGACTGATCCTGTACTGTTGTGTTATCAGAGATGATGGACATCACACACACACACACAGATCAAGAGACACACACACATGCCTGACAGCCACACATGTGTCTAATGAATGGGGTGGTGCTGTGAATGATGTGCAGTATCAGGAGAAACCTGGAAACAAGTGTCACTTGAGTGTCAGAATGTGTGTTTGAGTCGATTGTTTGCAGACACACAATAAGACTTTGGTTTGGAGTGAAACGGCTGTAAATACACACACACAGAATGAGATGATGAGACACATCTCTCTTGAGTTTACTCACAGCGTCTAATAACTGTGAACTCAAGCTGCTATTGAGAGTCCAGAGCAGCTCACCTCAACACCTCATCTGTGTGTGTGTGTGTGTGTGTGTGTGTGCACATGTGTGTTTGTGTGTGTGTGTTAGTGTGTCCATGTTCTCTTCTGAGCTTTACACCAGCAGCTCTCAATACAGCTACAGTAAAGATATTAATATTAAAAGATGCACCACTGCAGTTACAATGAATGGGGAGGAAGGGAACACTTAATTATGACCGCGAAGGAAGTCCCGCCTTCAAGTGAAACGAACCAATGGTCAATCAGTATTGACTGAGGATTCTCTGGGGCGGAGCTCTCGTGATGTGCTTGCCAGCCCGTCGCATGATCAGTAGCAGATCCAAGTTATGTTAGAAGTCATGTCGGGTTTAATTATTGACCGGACATTCCATTCCATTCCATTTTCTACCGCTTATCCGAACTACCTCGGGTCACAGGGAGCCTGCGCCTATCTCAGGAGTCATCGGGCATCAAGGCAGGATACACCCTGGATGGAGTGCCAACCCATCGCAGGGCACACACACTCACGCACTCACACCCTACGGACAATTTTTCCAGAGATGCCAATCAACCTACCATGCATGTCTTTGGACCAGGGGAGGAAACCGGAGTACCCGGAGGAAACCCCCGAGGCACGGGGAGAACATGCCAACTCCACACACACAAGTCGGAAGCGGGAATCGAACCCCCAACCCTGGAGGTGTGAGGCGAACGTGCTAACCACTAAGCCACCGTGCCCCCCTTGACCGGACATATGATGTTTAATTGTGATTTTTCAAAGCGATTAAAAAAAATCTGCATTCCCCATTCAAGCAGATAGAAGTGTGGACTTGCTCTTAACTGCCCAGAGGAGCAAACATGGCCGTCGAGTGACACGACTTCTGTGATCAGACTAGTTAAATACACACTTAAATATTCACTCTCTCTCTCACTCACTCTTTCCTCACTCACTCACTCACTCACTCACTCACTCACTCACTCAATCATTCTCTCTCTCTCTCTCTCTCTCTCTCTCACACACACACACACTCTCTCTCACTCACTTTCTCTCATTCACATACACACAGAGCATTAGTCATGTATCTCTGATGTGTCGGGAGGAGGAAAGGTTTTTAAAGCGAGACTCTTTTATTCTGTCAAATCTCTCCACACTGACACTTCATACATTATTCTTCTACTGGCAGACAGAGGTAGAATCTCCCATCAGCCCCTCACAGTTCGACCTCTCGGCTGCGTCTCAGGACGAATCCTGTCCCGCGAGTCAAGAGAAACTCTGTCTGTCTGACTGTCAAACTCACAATGAACATCATCAATTATTTATTCTTTGCAGAACTCGGAGAACATCAATATTTTCTATCTGGCTGTGGTGTCGTGTGGTCCTGAGTGGAGGTGTCCTCATGTCTACTTCCTGTCTGGAACACAGAGATGAACGCACAACTCCTCCATTACATCATTAAAGGAGAGCCTCAGATTCTCTTCTGGACATCAATGGAGAGCAAACGGAGATGTTTGTTTAAGTCTCACGTGTGTCTCAGAGGTTCATCCTGAGTCATAAATCTGTCAAAGGTGTCTGTCATTAGAGTTTGAGAAGATCTCGATATCAACTCAGATTTCTCCTCACATTTACTCAACAGTAAAGCTTGTTTAATATATGAGACTCGTTGAAGAACCTGCAGGCAGAAGAATCTTCATTGGGATGTGAGAGACGTGAGGAGAGAGTGATGGATGTTTTAGTCTGAAGAGTCAGGCAGGGCTCTGATGTGTGTGTGTGTGTGTGAGTGAGTGTGTGTATGTGTTTGTGTTTTAATTGAGACACAGAGGAGAAATGCATGCAATGCTCTGATAAACACATAATTATGCAACTCCCCACCTCACACTGGCAGATTGAGACACACACACACACACACACACACACAGCGGTGGTCTGAATGAAGCATTCATCAGGTTTAACCCGTCAGGTCACGGCTGACCCTCAGCAGAGCAGATTAGTGTTGTGACAAACGTGTGTCTCTTAATCTGTTTATTTAATATACCGCCTGTGTGCCGCCCGTCTTGATCACACCTGATGTATGGCTCAGAAGACAAGAAGGCCACCGTGACACACACACACACACACACAGACACACACACACACACACATGAACATGTGCGCACGCACGCATACACACACACACAGACATGCACACACATAGACAAACACTTGCATGCACACACTCACACAGATGCTCGCACGCATGCACACACAGACACACACGCACACACAGATTCACGTACACACAGACACACACACTCGTGAACGCATACATACACTCACACAGACGTGCGGACGCATACACACTCAGACAGACACATAGACACACTCACGCACAAGCACACAAACACACACACACACACACAAACAGTAAGTGAATTAGACCCTGTAGACTTTGAGCATGTGTCTTTAGATACACACGAGTGTGAATGTGTGATGTGTGTGTTGTCACTCACCTTGTGTAGCGATGTAGTGGTTGGGTCTGTGATAGCCCTGAAACAAAGAGAGATCACATATTAAAAGTGTATAGCTTCACTCACAACTCAAAAAAAAAAAATGATTCAAAACAATTAACACGGTTTATTATGGGATAGGACAAACTACACCAGATGGACAAAGCACTGTGAGTCACTTGACATGTAAAAGTGACGTGTTCATACAGGATTGTGTTTAAGAGAGAGGATCAGAGGCTGGAAGATAGTCAAGAATCCTTAACTGTCATCATAAGTGAACACATCTGACCTTCTACAACACATCTGACCTCATCAATATCAAAAATCACACACATGACACGTCATAAAGAACACAAATAAAGATATGACTCTAGAAATAAAGCACAGAAGAGAAAAGATCTTTCACAATGGAGTTATTTTATATGAATTTATAGAATTAATGTTTTGAATGCAGCTCCACCTCTGACACTGTGTCTACACCGGACACGACTGGCGTGACGTGACAGAAACTAAGATTTTTGCCGTTGTTCAAAAGTTATGACATCCCAAAGTTTCCAAGTTGACACAAAAATGGATCTAAGCCTTATTTTGGCCATCATTCGATCTATCCACACAAAACTTTGTGCGCTTTATGGACACTTCAGACTGGGGGTATGTGCCAATTTTGGTAGCATCGAGTCTTGAATAATCCATAACCTTGGATATGTTTGTCAGAAAATCGTGATCTCATAGTCTACTGATTCTGTCACGATTAGATGAACGGCCTGTCCGCCATTTTGAGTGGCTCATAAATCGTAACAACTTTTGAACTTTATTGTAACACAGTTCAAAGTAGGGAAGGAAGGAGGAGGGAACCGTCGAACAATCAAACAAACTTTAATCAAAATAAACAAACAATAATATTTGGTTCAAAACTTATTGTAAAGCATTGTGAAATGTTTCTGTTGCTGCTCATTTGACAAAGTTCCGCTTGTATGATCTTTGGACTGAGCCGCACAGAAATTACCGAACTGATTTTTAATTTCTGGGGCAATATTTAGCGAAATAACTATTAAAAATTGACGATATGTACTTGTGTTACTACTGTGTCATTTCAGCCCCTTCGGGTATTGGCCTATATTGATGCTTGAAGCTCTGAAAGCTGTCCTTGGCAGGCAGTAACTACGTCAACTGAGTTATAAACCTAATAAAAGGCCGCAAGGTAGCGGGTTTGAATCCTGAGAGGCACATGTGTTGCTTGTACATGTAAAGTTTGTGTTGTGATTTAATTCTCGGGTGTTCTTTAAACATATCCATTTTTCACATACACATTGTTCTTGTGGCTTTGAGCTGTAACTGCAACTTTGGTTATTGTTACATATCACATTTTCTCCGCAGCCCTGTTGTGGGGTATCGGCTATGTGGCAAGACTCGCCAAGTCACTAGCGTTGAATCTTTGGGTACAGCGGTTCGAATACAGCTGTGGGTGTGTTCTGTGCTTGTGTGTAAATTGAGCGCTTGAAGTTTGTTTTCACCTATTCTTCTCAACCTAACCATTTCTCAACACAGATTTTCCTTTCATTGCTCTCGTTGCTCTGCACTGGCGTGTCTCTGCGCTGCACTTGTGGTGCCTTAAGGGGCCCACTATTACTGCTTGCAGCTATATTTCTAAATGAGATTGTCACACCGCATCTAGTGTGTTTCCAAAATATGAAATGATAATAGGTTCTAATGTGTTCTATTGTCTTTAAGTGCGTGACACGCACATCCGGTGGAGAAGGGTGTCAGGTTTAACACCCCCATCACTGAACATCACTGTCACGTGACAGCATGATTTCTGCTTATAAATAAAAAACACACAGACTCATCTAAAACTAACTGAGAAGACATAAACACAAAGCCGTACAGCAAGCAGACAAAGATAAATGTTATGAAACGTTTGGCAGCAGATGAGACTTTATTGTCTGGAGAAATGTTTAAAAAGTTTTTGTAAGAGACAAAGAGTGTCTGTTCCTTTTGTCATCAGTACCTCCGTAATAAAATCATTCAATATGCAGATCCTCTCTGTACTTACAATAAACTCTGGACACTTGACATAAAACACAATAAACTCACACAGACAATGTGAGACAGAGCTGTAAATAATTCACAGACGCTCTACATTATACATCAGCATTTATAAAAGCACCTTAAACTCAACTAATAACCAGAACTGACAAGAGAGTGAGAGACAGAGAGAGAGTGAGAGAGAGAGACAGAGAGACAGAGAGACAGAGACAGAGAGAGAGTGAGAGAGAGAGAGAGAGAGAGAGAGTGAGAGAGAGAGAGAGAGAGAGAGAGAGCGAGAGCGAGAGAGATCTTCTTGTGTTGTTTTCAGGTGACTAAATAGTGCAATTTGTTCTTATTTCAGCCGTCCTTTATTAAGTGCCAAATAGTCCTAAATAATCTTTTTTTTATTATTGTGTAGAATATATTGTTGCCTTTTGGAAATGACGAAGACGTCAATTTTAAAGCAAACTTTTTATTTATATTTCTTATTGGTAAATGCAGAACAACGAAGAGAAATGAGGCACAAGAACGCGAGGTAGACTATAGACCATATAAATGCCATTTAATGCTCGTTTAGGTTTGTTCGGTGCAAATTTACACAGCCTAAATAAAAATATAACGAACGCTGCAAAGTCAGAATTAGCCAGTATTTTTGCAACATAGCCTAATGCAATATAAAAGGCACAGTACCATCATTTATCAGTAATATGATGTGTAAAAATGTGAGTTAAAAAATAA
This sequence comes from Triplophysa dalaica, assembly GCF_015846415.1. Classification (NCBI taxonomy): domain Eukaryota; kingdom Metazoa; phylum Chordata; class Actinopteri; order Cypriniformes; family Nemacheilidae; genus Triplophysa; species Triplophysa dalaica. Next base: position 592,842 of record NC_079544.1, on the reverse strand, counting down.
GTTTAGCGATTTTTAAAAACAACAATTTTTTTTCATTTAGATCTTGTAACCATTCAGGAATAAGATCATGAACATCGAATGAAAAACGGTTTAATAAAGCATATTGCATTAATGCATTAAAAACCAATAAACACTTAGGTGGGTATATGATCATCATGTTTAGTGTTTACAATGATTTTGTCGAGCATATAAATGTCAGGGTGAAAGTTTGGAGTTAGTCTGTTGACAGTGTCTGCACAGAAACATGTGCTTCTCCTGACCTATTTGACACTGAACCCCATCAAATCTCATGAGGTCATAAAGAGAAACATCTGAACGATAACAGGAATTAAACAAAACTGA